>NC_064857.1:59194071-59494071 GCF_024139225.1 Suncus etruscus
AACAAATATAAGCAGACTTAGCTCTATGTTTTTGTCCACTCTTAAGTGAATCAACAAAACATAACAAAATATTTAATTGAAAATAAAAAAATACATTAGTATTGGGTCAGGCTTGCTGTATATTTAGGGTGGCCATAAGGGAAATGCTGCTAGAAAAATTGAAGCATGCAGAATCGATAGATTTTAGAAAATCAACACACCTTAATGCTTTTATGTGAAGTCACTGGCTGCCACTGAAAAGAAATTCTCATTAAATGTTCCGTCTTCAACAGTAACACTGAGGGGCAGTGCAGAAAGAACAAATCATTGAGAAATTAAAAGTGTGACATGTTTGTGACTAATGATTAATATTATATTTAGTGACAAAGCTCAGTTAACAAGGCCCTTTGGAAGACGTTTTATATAATGTGTCAGGTTACTGAAAAATAGCAAATTGAAAGTTTCGGTGCATTCAAATTTTATTCTCAGTTAAAGTAAAGAATGTGTTATTGATTATTCACCTCTCAGATGTCTAGTCAATGGCTGTTTCTGTAAAGGGCAAATTTTTGTGCACTTAAAAGTAAGACTGGAATATTCTTTACCATCTTTTATGTTGAGAAGTTTTCATTTTTAAATTCCATCTTATAAAACTAGTAATAAAATTAAGGAGCAATCTTTTTTCTTAATGCCTATAGGCTAAAATTTAGGAACACATTTAATTCCCTGTTACAAATTCAATTCTAACCATGCTATTCAGTGACTAGAAGAAAAACTATTTATTTAAAAATCTTAATCATATGCTTTGTAAGGTGGGGATATTATCATCATTTTCATTATTATTGCAGTATTAATATGAACATTAAAATAGGTAAGATTTTTGTGTAAATATTAAAAGAAATCACACTGATGTCCTTCATTTGTTGTACAGACAATAAACTGATAGAAATAGTATTGCTGGTCTTATATTAATCTTATATATGCATCTAAGCATCAGACTGACTTAATTTGCAGTATTGTTATCAAATACTCTTATGTGTACTTTAAACACTGAAATGTATTTTAATAAAAACAAAATTCTAATTTGACTCATTAAGGCAAAGGATACTTGACAAAAGTGCCTTTCTGTCTAATTAATTCAAGTTGACATGTGAAGCAGATATTACAATTGAATTAGCTGGTAAAGAACAGGAGTGAGTTGGAATTTAATTTGTGAAGCAATAGGAAAGTCACCTATGAATTTACATTAATATAAGAACACTAATTGCTGGTTCTGCATGTCAAGCATGGGCACATGAACTTTCTAACCAAACATGAAAAAGCTGAACAAATCAAAAATGAAAAAAAAAATCTTAAATTCACATTATGTGAAGCACACATGGCAAATCTCTGACTTCAGGGCAGTAGAGCAACTAATGGTTACTGACATAGAAGTTCAGAAACTATTAACTAGAAGTTCGTGGTAAACTAAACTCAACTGTAATGGCTGAGTTCTGTAGAATGATTTTAAATGAGCATGGGAGGCAAAATCTTCAGGGGACCTAATCATAAAACAGTTCCCATAATAATGTGCTATACCTCAAGCATCTATAGTAGGGGACAGGGACAAGGAACCACTTTGAAGTATATCAGAATTTCATGTTCACAAATCCAGAATTTGCTGTCCAAAGAAACAAAGTAGCTAGACCCCAACCTATAGAAGTATTATCAGAGTCCAGTTGATCATAAACAAGGAGAATAAACATCTATAGTTTTCCTGTTCCATGAAAAGTGTGCAAAAAAAAATATAAAAAAGTGGCGGAAAGTACCCAGAGATATGAAAAAAGAGCAAGAAACATACAAAATCTACACTGTGAATCTTCAAAGACAAAAAGACTGAAAGATAAGCTAGGAAAAAGAATAATGGTAATAGAAACAAATAATATATGGGAAATATTAACCCAACTCTTGGATCAATTTTATCATCAATGGTGCAAAGACTGTTATGAAAAAAGCAGAGATTGATTTTGTAACAGTCCAGATATTAAGAATCAAATTTTCATGGTCTATAAAATACTACCTTATGTATAATGATACATTTAGATCAAAATCAATTGGATGAAGAAAAGTTTTTAACTGTGGGCTCACTTGCTTTAACCCACCCCTAAGAGAATGGCTCTTATGCAGGGTTGCCATGAGAATTAATAAACAAAGTCAGACATAAGAGAGAAAACCATGAAGTTAGGGGGCTTCCAACTTTGTGGTCCCTGAGCCTACCAAAGAAATCTCTCTTTCTGACCAGCTAAATCCACAACCAGGATGGGGGGGGGGGTTAAGTGACAGACAAAGGGTTCTATCTTAAACTACTTAAGTCTAGGTAGGTCTTTTACATATCAAAAGGAGTGGGTGGAGAAAAAAGAGGTAGTTGAGGAGAGTTTTTTGTTTTAAATAAAGCAGGATGTAATCCAACAGAAACAATAAAATAAAAACCAAAGGATTTACCTATATACTTAGGTATAAGCCGAGTTTTTCGGCACAAAACTTGTGCGGAAAAACCCGAACTCAGCTTATACTTGGGTCATACAGGTTATTTGATTCTGTGCACACACACTGAATCAAATGCTCCTAGTCTCCAGTTGTCTTCTGCCTTCAGTCTGCTAGAGGGAGCCCCCCAGTGCTTCAGCTCAGTCCACAGTCACGACTGAGCTGAAGAGGCAGGTAGCTGAACTAAACTGGATGCCACACACACACACACACACACACACACACACACACACACACACACACACACATATATAGTTTTGGTTTTGGGTCACACCCGACATTGCTCAGGGGTTATTCCTGGCTCAACACTCAGAAATCGCTTCTGGCAGGCTCTGGTGACCATATGGGACGCCGGGATTTGAACCACTGTCCTTCTACATGCAAAGCAAATGCCCTATCTCCATGCTATCTCTCTGCCCCGACGACAGCAGTGATGATGATATCTGCGAATTCAGTGATGATGACAATGTCTATGCAGATAACCTCACATTAGCTACAGCTGTTTGGACTTACAGATGAAGAGGAGGAAGAATCCAGTTTTGAAGGATTTTTACCTTTGTGATTTAGCTTGATTACCTGTTAAGCTACAGTTTTCTGCACTTTATTTAAAGTTTTAAAGTTATTGTTGCTAGTTTAGAGTTTTTCTTTAGCAATAAATATCAAAAATATTTACCTATTGATTCCTCAATTATTGTAATTGTTTTGGGTATATATTTTTATTTTTGAAATTTACTAGTGGCTGTTGCATTTTCCACCTTGGCTTACACTCGAGTTACTACATTTCCCCAGGTTTAGGGTAAAATATGGGGTCAGCTTATACTCAGGTCTGCTTATACTTGAGTATATATGACATATTCATTCATTCCAGACAAGACAGACATCAATGCTATGAAAGGTATAATGAAAATTTACATAGTGATTGGTTGTTTATAATGCTAATGAAATATACTATTTAATCTGCATGTGCATAAATATCAAGTTAAACTATATGAATGAAGAAAAGATAAAGCTGGGGACAGAGTAATAGGACATGTGACAGACCCTGGTTCTATTCCTGGCATCCTATATGGTCCCCCAAGCCTGCCAGGAGCGACTTCTGAGTGCAGAGCCAGGAGTAACCCCTGAGCACTGCTGGATGTGAACCCACCTCCAAAAAGGAAAGAAAAAAAATGGATAAAACTGAAGGGAGAAACATATAAATTCACTGTTAAAATTAGAAATTCTAACTTCTTACTTTGCAAAATGGACTGATTTTGTATACATAATTTCATTAAGAGCATAGTTAAACTCAACAATACTATTATTAAATAGGATAAATCTGACATCTATTTGTACATTACTTTAACTTAAAGCAAATTAATATACATTATGCTCAAACGCACATAGAACTTGTGATAGATGTTGTTAATAATAAACTAATAAAACAAAACAAATTTAAAAACATATAATTTCTCAACTCAAAAATAGAAATAAATATAAGTAAATCTTTAAAAATTTTTAAAAATATATATAAATTAAAATAAACTTTTTTAAATAGTTACATGAATAAAGTAATATTTCAAGTTTTGAAATATCAAAAGACACAAATCATAGCAAAAACAGCGTGTAAAGAAAAATACATAGAATTGGAAACATTAGTAAAAAGTCTTAAAATTAAAAATGTATACTTATACCTAAGAAAACTAGTTACAACTATTTAAATTTTATTCAAGGTTAGAAGCAGAAATAAAATAATTATCATAAAATAAAGCAATGTAATTGAAATCAGACTATCAGTAGAGTAAAATCAATGACACCCAAAAATTGAATTGGGAGAAATCAATAAAACTTATCAGCTTCTAGTGACACTAAGAAAAAAGAAAATGACAATTACAGAGATCAGAATCAAAAAGGACATCAAAACTGATCCAGTAGACATTAAAAGATGTAAATATTTCTAAGAACTTTGTACTATTTAGATTAACTGTATCAATTATTTGAATGACACTGTTTGCTATAACTTATGTAAGAAAAAACATTTATAGGATTTCAACTATCAAGTTAAATCAATATTTAATAATCTTTCCAAACAGAAAATACCCATCCAGTTTGTTTCATAGGTAAATTTAACAAATATTAAAGGAGCATATTATAACAATTTTCTTGAATCTTTTTCAGAGAATAGAAGCAGAATAAATTCCTTTTTTAAATTTTTGTCTCAATTTAAACATTTTTCTTATTACTTATTTCAGAAGGATTGTTTCTTACATTTTTAGTTTACATCTTTGATTGTAATTCTTTATTACTTTCAAACAGGCTTTTAAAGTTATCAACTCATTGACATTATTAATCTTGAAATAATCATTTTTTAAAAGAAAGTAAGTATTTTTATTAGTTTATTTAAGCACCATGGTTACAAAATTGTTCTAGTTGGGTTTCAGTCATAAAAGGTAAATCACCCTTCACCAGTGTACCTTTTCAGCCAGCAATATCCTCCATTTCTTTCACAATCCTCTCCCCTGCTTGTCTCTTTGATGAGGTCTGAAAGACCTGCTTGCCTTGCAAGCAGCCAACCCAGAGTGGACCTGGATACCATTCCCAGCATCCCATATGGTCCCCAGCGCCTGCCAGGATTCATTTCTGAGCTCAGAACCAGGAGTAAGCTCTGAGCACCAACCAGAGTGGCCCCAAAACAAAACAAAAAAAAATAAAAAAAAACATAACAAAACAAAAGTCACTTTGAGACCAGTTTACACTAATTATAAAACCAGACATAGACATTTAAAGAGAAGTATATAGTAATATACTTGTTGAACATAGACACAAATAAACTCAATTTAGTAGTAATTTAAAACCAGCAATGTATATATGAAGTATATGCCATGTATAAATTATATTTATCATAGATATGCAAGACGGGTTAAACAATTAAAAACCTAATAGTACTTACCACGGTATCAACATGTTAAGAAAGAAAAAGTTCACAGTCATATTGCTCGTTAGAAAAAAATTTTTTGCTAAATTTTCTCAATTTGAGTTTATAATAAAAACATTGTTTTAGAAAGTCTCAACAGAATGGAAGATTTAAATTGAGCAAGAAAAGCTGAAAACAAATGATGTAAATTATGTATAATTTTTTTCAAAGAGTGGGGTGATTCTTTGTCTTTTCGTTGAGTTTTTATTCACTTAGCATATTTCTAGTACTAGCTATAGATCAAATATTTCAAATTGTCCTGAGCTATTTCTGTTTTCTTCTGTATATCATTCTATCTATATTGTCAAACTGAGAAGTTTGTCATATATATTAAAATTTTTAATCTAGCTTCTGATTCTTTATGTAGCCCATGTAATTTTCATGTGTTAAGCTTATCATTGTGACTTAAAACCTGTTTCTATAAATAATACATGTTTTAATTAGTTGCATCATAAACTTGCCTGAACAATATGATAAACATTGTCAAAATTTTTTTAAAATAAAGAAACTTTGGGACTTGAGCCATAGCACATGGCATAGGACATTTGCCTTGCGTGTGGCCAACCCAGATTTGATCTCCAGCTTCCCATGGTCTCCCGAGCCTGCCAGCCGTGATTTCTGAGTACTCAGCCAGGAGTAACACCTAGGTGTGGCCTAAAAAGCAAAACAAATGAAACAATGAAAATAAAGAAACTTATCCAAATAGAGTGGTTTACTGTAATATTCACTTTCCAGAGTTCATAAAGATTAATCTTTCTTATTTTTATTTTAGAAATGGTAGTAAGTTATCTTTCTCCCCCACCCCCAAATTCAAAGAAGTATTTATAGAGTGTTACAATTTAAATATCAGAGACCACTGAAAAAACTATTTAGGATATGGAGTTGAAGGATTCATTTCTAGAACTCAATGTCTCTGAATAGTTAGGTGTTTAAATCGTGTCTGTGTAATTTAAGTCGGAGATTTTCATATGATACAGCAGATTTCTAAAAGAAGTTTATTGCCATTAAGTAATAGTAATGATATCCAGATTAGTACACTTTTCTGACAATAAAAAGATAATTTTATGAAAGACTAGGTATGCTGGCATCATAGGAGTATTGGAGGAGATTCTAGGCTATTATACCAATGAATAATATAAAACATATATTAAAAATTATCATTTATTCATAGTAACATACAACTCAGTTTCATCTTGAGATATTTATGGACTATTAAATTAATAAGAATCCTATTTTGTTCTCTATTATGAATATTTTACTGATAATTTTTGAATAGAAATAGTTGCTATTTTTTTAAAAAGTGTGCACAAAGTATTGACTTTATTGAGTCTATTTTAAAATTGTACTAATATTGATTTTAAGAGATTTTTTATAGCATATTACTACCCCATCTAAGTGGGGAGAGGCTCCACCCTTGATGCATACTTTCAACATGAAAAATCTGTTGGGACATGATCTCCATTACATTCAGTAGCTCTCAGACACAGAGTTAAAAACAAAGTATAAAGTGCTATGTATACAGATAGCATATGTTTATATATATATATGTATATATACATATATATACCTATGTTATAGATATAAGGCATATATAAGAAACCAAAAAATTGTTAGTTGCCTGCTTACTGTTTAGCAATAATAACATGAAAAATTCAAAAAAAATTTTAATGTTAAGCACAATGTCTTACTTGACATGTTACTTGTCAAATGAACAAGAATGTTGCAGGGAATATGAGAATTTTGCAGAGTGGGCTGACTGGTTTAGGGCCTTTTTTGGGTTCTCTACTTGGCCATTTGCCTTAGGTATTTCTCATTATCTCATAATACCTCAATCTCTCTTTCTTTTTTAAGCACACCTGCCAGATTCAGGAGCTGATGATCCTGGCAGATCCTGGCCCTTTACTCATAAATTAATTATTCCTGATAGGCTCAGGGAAACATATGGGATGCAGGGGTATCAGACCCAGGTCAATCACATGCAAGGCAAACACTTTCTCCACCGTGCTTTTGCTCCTGTCCCTTCATAATTTGCTTCTTATGTGAGTCTAAGATTTGGGGCAGAATCTGCAATCTTAGAAATTGTTAATTTCCCATTTATCTGAAAAATCCCAGAAAAGTGAAAAAGATAGGTCAGGAACAGCTAAATTAGAGCTGCTCTCAACTGAAAAGGGGAAACTGAGGTTCTCTCTTTCAGAACTGCACAAATATACCTACCTCTCTCTATATATAGGTAGGTAGATAGATGGTTAGATAAATGATAGATGATAGATGATAGATGATAGATGATAGATAGATAGATAGATAGATAGATAGATAGATAGATAGATAGATAGATAGATATTGATACTCAATAGTGAACTGCTAAAGAATGAACATACACAACTATGAGGTATGGGGTCTGGCCTCAAAGGACTTCTGTTTGTTCTGATTTTGCAATAAACCTGCAGCTTAAATGGTTACATGTGTGGATATTTTAATAACTCCAGTTTCTGAAAGGCGGGAGAGCCACTGGGATTCAGTAACACCCCATTAATCAAAGATCAAGGTAATAAAAAAGTGATTTATATGTAATAGAAAAGTGATTTATATGTAATAGAAAAGTGATTTATATGTAAGCTTATGTGTAGAAGGTAAGAACGGATAGATGAAGACCACACCTCACAAGAGGCTCCACTTCAACCCAACTGAATATGGGGCTGAAGAGATGGAGAGGCCTGAGGCACAAGTCTTACAAGTAGTTATTGCAGTGTCACATGTTTTCCTGTCATCACAGGACTGCCCTGTAGAGGTCCCTGAATACCACATGGCTTGGGTTAAGCCCCAGCACAGCAGGTTCTAGGTATGAGGTTCTAGGTATGATTCCAAGCATTACTATCCTCCCCACATACATACATAAAGATACCTGGATAGAGGGGGCAGTATGGGTCTCCATCCTGGTTATCAGCTCACCTGTCTCTGGAGACTCCTCTGAAATGGTTGCGGTTCTTCTTATTTCCTTTGATGCTAATTGAGTTGTATGTTATGCCTATGATACTGTAAAGTAGACTCCACTCAATAAAATTATAGTGCAATTGTATGCAATTAATTTGATGACATAAAGTGAAACCTGTTCATATAAAGAGACATTTAGAAGTCTTGATATGTGAATCTCATCACAGTTAACCACTGTGATTTCTCTCTTTTTTTCCTTTTCCTTTTCTCTTAATAGGGGACATCTTTTACATTCAGTGAGAGATTATATACACAGCCAATATATGCACAGAATATAGTAGCAATCAACTTTATATCCCTGTTGACTTATGAAAGAAAAATTGAAAGCTTGTTGCATCAAATTTTCAAGATCTAATCAGCTGTTTGCTATAGCAACTTGGAATACATCCTATGAATAATAGACCTTTTTTTTATTACAGTTTACTCTCAATATATTTTTCCCTAAAACACATACCAATCAATCACAACTAATTGGCATTATTATTTTGTTTCTCTTTGGTTTAAAAAATATGGCGTTGATGTTACCATCTTATATTTTAGGTTTAGAAAATAAGACTTGTATTAAAGTCACATAACTTGAAAATATAAAATGGAAAAAGATGAAACAAAATTAGTATCTATTCTAAGGCAAAGTTTACTAATACACATGTACAAAATAGTCCATGTACATTGTGGGTCTATGCGTTGTATAATATGACATTAATTGTCACTAATTGATCAATTTGTGATATGTATTTTATTATCTTATATTAAGTATGAAACTTTCCTTAAGCACAACTTTATGGTTTCTTGCATTATTAGAGTTCTTTGACAGCTTAAACATGTTGGCTTCTCTCCTGTCATTTTTGGTAGTTAAAGGAAATGATTTGCATTCACTGCTCTCCTAATTGCCCCCTGAGGAGCAAAGTGTTAGCAAGCATTCCTACCAAATCTCTCATAATGATTAAAAATGGAGAAACCAAGGCAACTAAAGAAAAGGTCATGGTATAATCTCCTCTTATTGAAGCAAATAGACTTAATGGAAGTACTCGATCTTCTTCGTAAATCTCAGTGACTAGACTTTTTGCAATCTGAAGAATTGATCCTTTCCAATTTCATTACACGAAATTAGATGTTATGCTTATGAGATCCTTCTAATCAACAGTAATGAGGTGACCATTTTACTTTTGCTTGTTTTCCTTTCATGAAAATTAACTTTTTAATAAGATTTAGTTGTACTTTCAAAGGCTAGAAAAATGTGTTTCAAAAGTAAAGGATATTTCCCCCTGCTTCAGTTATAGAGTGAATGAAGAAAGCCAACCCAACATTTAGAAAATGGGTATCTCAGGCTTTATCATTTTAGATATCAATAACTACCCTTTTCTTTAATATCTTATGATTATTCTCTAACAAAAAATGTAGTAAACAGTGGACTGGATTATAGGAAATTCAGTATTAATTGTTGCAAATAAAACCTTTTACATATCAATATAGGAAAAATATAATCAAAATATGAGTTAGTCCAGGGGATGATTATGATGATATTAATCATAAATATCAATTTAGTTTTTTGATCTTAACAATGTTTTGAGATGGGCAGATAGTATAGGGATTAAGGCTCTTAATTTTACCACACAGCAGGTCTGTTTGATCCTTGATACCACATATGGTCCCATGAGCATCCCCAGAGTGATCTCTGGCCACAGTACCAAGAGTAAAGCCTAAGTAATATTAGTTGTGACCTAAACACACAAATACAGACAGTCAGTCAGTCAGTCAAACAGTCAGACAGACAGACAGACACACACACACACACTCTCTCTCTTTCTCTCTCTCTCTCTCTTTCTCTCTCTCTCTCTCTCTCTCTCTCTCTCTCTCTCACACACACACACACACACACACACACACGCACACACAAATCCATCCCAAAGAAGTTTTGATCAGTAGAATATTTACGTCGCTGATGTTAGGGTTGGAGTCAAAAGGCAAGACCACACAATTGGAGTTAAGCTGAACAAAATGTTCATCCATCTACCAACAGCCACCAAAGTGACCAATCAGGATCATCTCTAGAAGGAGACCAACTCCACCCAAGATCATAGATAGGATTATATAAGGAAGAGATATAGGAAAGTTCTAGCTCTTTGATAATCTTTAAAATGATTGGCTGTTGTCTAGAGGTACCGTTCCACTGTTCCCTTGTGTCCTTCCCTGATAGGCTACCTGTTATGACCACGTAGCTTGTGGGGTGTTAATGGAAATAGGCTTAAGAAAACCTAACATTTGGCTTACAGCATGAATTCCTTACAAATTGCTCCCCACCTTGTTCAGAACTCAGGACCCTACACCTGTATTTAGGTATACTTGGCCCTTAAGTGATACAAAGTTAAACTTTTGAATTTGCTTATTCATAGAACATTTTTTTGTATATTTTATTTGAGGATTCAACTCACAGTGGAGATGGTTGGCTCTGAGACTATGCAATCTAGAGAAGCCAGCTCTCAATTTTAATATTCCCAATTATAATCTTTCCATAATTTTATCCCCAAATTCTTTAAGGCCAAAATACAGTTTAAGTTATAAGATTTTGTCCACTTTTATGCAGCAGAAGCATTATTCCCAAAGGTAAAATAATTTTTTAGATATCTCTTTGAATCTATTAACATTCAATCTCATATTTCAGATATTTGAAATGACTTAATAGAGAATAATAAGTCATAAGAACATAAGTCTTTTGATTATTACTTAAAATTTTTTATTTGCATTGAGATGTATTTTCTTAATGTCCTGTATGTTCTAAATTGGCTTTATTTTCTGCATGTGATAAGTTATATCTCAACAAAGCTTCTTAGGTGTTGAGTACCTTACAATGTCAACAAAAGAAGCACAGAAATGGTATAATTTCAAATGTTTTACAGACTTTTGCTACTTTCACTTTAGTATTTATGTGTTTAAAGCTGAAAAATATTAAATATAAAATGAATTCATATAGTAATTGTATTAAATTTATATACTTCCAATCACTGTTTTCTTCTCATTGTTCTGTTATTCTGGGGTGGGGGTAAGCCCATGTATAAGTATTTGACTAAAGACACCTAAAGAAATTTTTCAAAAGAGCACTTCAAAAATGGCTTCTTAAAATACTGAAAAAAAATTTCCAGCCAAAACATTTCATTTGTCGCAGGGGTTGCAAGAAATCCAGTGTTTAGAAAACGTCTATGTATTAAAAGCTGCATTTATTTTAAATAGGCAAGGGAAATCATGCTTACCATTGAATATTTTATATTAACTGGTTATGAACTTTGCCTTTTTCAATAAAATTGTATTTATTTTCTGACATGACACAATATATAATCCTTAGATCATTGTGCACACATAAAATCACAAGAGGTCAGGCATGTGGATTAATCATAGAGAATATTTACTATAATGGTCTGGTCATGCTTGTTGTTTTCTCCCCAAACCAACCCAAAATTATAAAGGGAAAGCATATTCATTCTATATTTGCCTGAATCCTGGTGTAGACCATTTCCTTATTACTCTCTTTTACTCTCATTATTTATCTTTCATTTCTTATTCACTTTCTCATCTTTATCTCGCATCATATTTCATGAATAAAACTATTAGGTTCAAAAAACTAAAAACCTGCAAAACATATAAGTATATGTATCTGTATGTTAATACCTCAATATACTGAAAATTTGCCTTTTTAAATTAGTCAAGGATCAGCCCCCACTTTTCAATAAAGACTCCTCTCCATTCCCCATCATTCTAGCATACTTTCTTGGTTCATCACCCACATTGAGAGCAATACTTTGTTTGACCATGGTCTGTCAAGTGTTCTACCTGCTTCATTTCATACTGATAATAGCAAAATAGGGACAGGTGAGAAATAGGAGAGATTAGAAAGAGAATGTTTGTTCCCAGCGAAAAATCCCCAAGAACAGGTCCAGAGAATATTGAAGATATACCTAACACCTTTTTTAAACCATCATGCATGCCTTAAACCCAGTGCAGTACTCCCTAGTACCCCAGCTTCACTGCCCTATTTTCCCTCAAATCAACTCTATTAAATCTGGTCATCTTGACTCTCAACTTTTGTTTTCAGTTTTAATGCCCGGAGACAAAAAACTGAACATTCTATAACAATAGCATTCGTTAGAATACAAAATTTGGTCTGGAAATTAGCTTTGCTGTAAACCTAAGTGCACCATGACAGGCTGCTGTTTAAAAGCACAAAGACTAGGCCCAGAAGAACAGGTAGTTCCTGGAATCAGACCCTATAGGGATATTCAAAGAACTGGACTAATGGTCAGATATTGGAGGCTAAATAGCAGCTGACAGAGAGCTAGATTGACAACACACCCAGAGTTTGCAGCAAAGGACAGATTGCCCAATGATACGGCACCCTGAATCTGGAGATGCCTGATCACCCCTCACTGAGCTGACCACCCACCATAACCATTTATCTGATGCTACATTTGAACTACCAAATATTTTAGCCCAACCTTGTACTAAGGATGAATAATTTAAAAAAGAACAATACCCAGTGGTGGGGATCCCCTAGATTGAGCCCTAAGTATCCTTTAAATTTGTCCTGTCAGTTGTTCTCAGTGTCCTCATTTCTTAGGAGAGGTTGGACACCAGCATGTTGGAATGAAGTCCCTTGTAATTTACATTACTGCCTGTATCCCTGGTGGTCCTTTTGGTGGTGGATCCTGAATTCTGAACTTTACAGAATTTATGCTATTTCTCTTTCTTAGGGCACACAAAATGCAACTGATGTCTCTAAATTCAGAGTAAAATTACCATGCTCTGTTCTGCAGACACTTAAGTTAGTGTTTAAACTAATTTTTTCGAAGGATCCCATAGCACTTGAGTATTTTCTTGCTAGTAATGTTTAAAAAAAGGATTCACCCAGCTAATGTGAGAGGACCCATCATAAAACACTGTTTAGACCTTAGGATCATTTAAGTGTGTAAGGAAATTGGGTCCATTGGGGTGTCTTAGTAGATACTAATTGAGAGCATGGAGGGCATTATTGAAATATAATATTCAATCTCTTAGTAGATACTGATTGAGGGCATGAAGGGCATTATTGAAATATAATATTCAATCTCCATGCATGCCTCAAGGATAGAACTGGGTTTTGGACAAGTGACAAGCTAAAGAATTTAGGTTCTTTTCGAAGTAGTACAATTAGTAAAGACTTATAAAGACAACATTTTAGCATAACTTTCAAAACTCTGCAGTAAAATGCCTTATGTGTTGAATCTGAAAATAGATGGTTATCGATCTTTATTAAATTATGGCTTAAGTGACATGCAATCATGCAAACAGGGTTTTTATAGATATGACCAAAGGTCACGGAAAACAAGAATCAGTCCTCCTCCCAATGGTACAGCTTAATATGAAATAAGAATAGCTTAAAAGTAGATAATAACAGGGTTTTCTAGGAATTTTTGTACTATAAAATCATGTTTCAGCTATAGACTAAAAAGAAGGATGACTTATGACTAATATCCATGGTAGTCAAAACTCTCATGTTTGAAACAGATAAATTCTAAGAAATTGGATGCTTGCCCTGCACGTGGCTGATTGTGTCTGGATTCAATTCAGGACAGGAGTAAACCCTGAAAGTAGAACCAGGATGTTAGCACCACTGGATGTGTACCCCAGCCTCCTAAAAATAGCAGACTCTAAGAAATCAAACATTAAGCCAGCCTGAGCAAGATGGGCTTTTAATTATGTAGAATGTAGCTTGTTATTCAGATTCTGGGGTCTTGCTGAGGTTTCAGGTTAGCTTTGGGCAAAATGATTTTGCAGATGATCTTTGTCCTGATACTATTTTTATCTTTTGGGTTTTAATGTCCTCTCCCCAGATACTCTTTTCCCAGCTTCTCCTTCTTAGTTAAATGATATCTTAACAATCTCCTTCACATTCATTCTCTTGAGACCCTGCTGTATTCTCCCTTACAGCAAATACCAAACACTGTCCCCAACACCTCCATTGAATTGCAAATACTTTGTTCCTGTGGATTTTTACAAATAATGAGTTTTTGTCTGCATTTATATTATTAACCCAAAAAGAAGATGTTCATTGTTGAATTGCAGGTGATAGATGTTGAGACAAACTTCCAGCCTTAGAGAAAAAAAATGCAGCAGCAAGAATGGAAAGAGACACATTCCTTCTCCCCCTTTTTGTTGATCACATTCTTAGATTTACAAGCTTTCCTTCTCTGCTGCTAAAACAATGTCTTCCAATTTTTACTATTAGTCCTTTAGTTACTTTTTGACATGAAGAGTCAGCATGACAAGATGGAGAGAAAAGATGCAATAAAATAAAATTTCAAGATAACAGGGATCCGTGTGAATGAGACAACATGAAAATTTGTCTCATCTGTGCCCTTGTCCTTGAAGGACCTTTTGTCTCCCCACCTTACACTCCCTGTCTTTACTGTGTAGGATGAGCACAGTTTATGCAAACAAAGACAGGGAGCTAAATTGGAAAGCAGGAGACCCCAGGAAGAAAAGATAATTTCCATACACATCCATCTTGTTTCATTCAAGTTTTCTGGTGGCTTTAATTGACACTAAAATAGATGGTCTTTCTACAAATAGTCTGTTTTATTTTATGTAGATATTTATTTTATAAAATAAAATAAAGGCTTTGCTCTGAAAATGTAATCTGTGATTTTATAGAAGAGGCATTTTTGATAAACTACTATGATATATTTTTCTCTAGGAATTTTGTGATAGCAATATATATTCTATGTAACTACAGCATCTTGTGAATTTTTCTAGATTAGTCTGTTTTCTTTCACCACTTTACTTTGCTAATCAACGTGTATACAGAATTTATAATTTGATTGTAATAGGAGAAAAGTATACCATAAAAGAATAAGATTATTTCTATGCAACCTCAAATAGTTTAATGTCATTTATTCTTTTCATGACTTCATTGCTTCTCAATTGTGAAATTAATTCTTCAGATAAACTCACACTGTACGTTGCTTGCTTAATCACTGTGGGAAAAAATATTTTACAAATTCCTGGGGCTGGAGAGATAGGATGGAGGTAGGGCATTTGCCTTGCATACAGAAGAATGGTGGTGATAATCCTGGCATCCCATATGGTCCCAATAATCCCATCACTAGATCACACTCTAGGATGGAGTATGAATACTGATTAGGGTAAGACCCAGTAATCAAATATGATTTTCCTGTAACAGGCTTAAAACATTATATACTTACTCCAAATTAGTGTATTTATTTGTATCCTTTATCTGTGATTAATTTAGAATATAGTATATATTATTTCTCCCAAATTGGCTACATGTCTTTCTTTTCCTCTCCTGGGATCTGTAGATTTTAGAAGTTTTCTCCCTGAAGCAGTCCATAGTGTCTCCTAAGAATGCTAGAAGAGTCTCTCTTTGGAGGTATTCATGTGTCAGTCTGAAGAGAACACTTTCAAGAAACTGACTTTGTTTTGCCCAAATCCTCTTGTTTCTACTAACTTCTTTTACTAATCCACATTGGGTTCCATTAAAAGCTGGATTTCAGTGCTTCCTCCTTATTTCTCATACCTTAAAAGCTATAAGAAGCTCTAGGCTGTTATTCTTTTTTTTTTTTTAATCAGAATTTTACTCTTTATTAACCTAATTCTCACGAAGTGATATTGTTGTCATAGTTTGCTAAGGTTGAAAATTGCTTCAAGAGCATGCCTGGCAAAACTGATTATCATTGACATTAACAATGACAGTTGGCACTAAATCCTTAATCAACTTGGTAAGTAACTAATACAACCTTGCTTTTTTTTTTTTTTTGCTTTATGTATGTATTGAGAATTCATAAAGACGTGGAAATACCTTTTCTAATGAGACGTAACTCACTTCTGTGATTATTTATTTAGTGAACTGATTAACCTTTCCAAATCATTCCATCAGGCATATGTTTTGCATATATGACATTTAAGTGATTGCTAAAAACTCATGTTATTAATGTTGCACATAAGAGTCATTGTTACATTTTTATATCCATTTGTTATTTGAAATACAGCAAATATTTATAAAGAATAGTTTTCTGTATAAAGAAGTATTGATAGATTTTTAAGGCATTCCTGTATACAATCTGTCAATATTTAAGATATTAAATACTTTAGTTCCAAGGCATGTCTAGTGAATAAATGAGTTTTATCTAATCTTTCTGTTGCTGCATTTATTAAGATTCAGAACTGGAATGTACTGAGATTTCCTGCTTCTATGATAGCTATTATATCTTCTGAGCCTTCCTCAGAATTCATTCAATTTCTCATATTCCAATCATTTCATTGCTTTAATAGATTGACAGATTCACTTTATCTGGATATATGCATATTTTGTGACATGCATCAACTAAAAATATCTGAAATTATGAACTTAACTGCTATCACCACAGAAAAATCTTTCACAACAATGTCCTGAAGTCCTGATTCATCAGAATTTTGGCATACTCAGGGATGGGGCAAAGTAGAAGATGACATTTTAGAAAAAATTTCAAGAAATTTTATACTACAAGGAAATACTGAATCCATTGTCTATGAAACCCCACTGTGTGAAAATGTCATGGAACATTCTTCTCATCCCCTGAACATGAGTGACAGTTCCTTCAAGTACAAGGTGTATTGGAGACATTGAACAAAGAGGATTGAAAAACTAGTAGGTGAGAGAAATAACAGGACTCCATGGTCATAATCATGCAAGATGAGGAAAAGCGAGGGGTCTGCGATGATATCCACTTTGGATATATTTTCTATTATCATTTACCTAAAGTTAAGCAACAAAGCAAATTCTTTTCCATAGATGCTAAAATGATTCTCACTTGCATCCATGCAATTTTGTCATTATAAAGCAATCTGCCATATGTGAAAATGTTTGCACATGAATTCTTCTTGTGTATCAAGGTGCTAGTTTCTAAGAATGATCCTTGAAGAACTCATGAGTGAGTGGTATGAGACTACTCTGAAATAAAGTAATAAGTGCAGATTTCAAATACCCAAGTTTGACATCCATTTTTGTTCCTGAAATATGTTTGTGTTTGGAGCACCATGTGAAAAACATGGTGATGAAACCACAGCATAGCTGTCTCAGCTGTGGATCACACAAACCTTTTATAAATGGGACCAAGGTGACAGACAGGACAAAGGCACTTGCTTGCTTACTATAGATCCAGATTCCATCCTCAGCATCCCATATGGTCCTCCAATCTTCCTCGGAAATATCTCTGTGTGCAGAGCCAGGAATAAGTCTTTAGTACATCCAGGTGTAGTTCAAAACATATAAATATTTATTCATATAAAGAAAGGGTTATAATACTATACATAGTAATCTCTGCATAGCATTAGTTTGTAGAAATTATAGCTCTTTGCTTTCTTTTCTTCTTTCTTTTTCTTTCTTTCTTTTTCTTTCTTTCTTTCTTTCTCTCTTTCTTTCTTTCTTTCTCTCTTTCTTTCTCTCTCTTTCTTTCTTTCTCTCTCTTTCTTTCTTTCTTTCTCTCTCTCTTTCTTTCTTTTTTATTTCTTTCTTTCTCTTTCTTTCTTTCTTTCTTTCTTTATTTATTTCTTTCTTTCTTTCTTTCTTTCTTTCTTTCTTTCTTTCTTCTTTCTTTCTCTCTTTCTTTCTCTCTTTCTTTCTTTCTCTCTTTCTTTCAAATACTTTTTTATTTAAACACCTTGGTTACAAACATGATTGTGGTTGGGTTTCAGTCATATAAGATGACAGCCCCCCCCATCACCAGTGTAACATTCCCATCACCAATGTCCCAAATATCCCTCCTCCCCTTCCCGCCCCCACCTGTACTCTAGAAAGGCTTTCTATTTCCCTCATATATTCTCATTGTTAGGATAGGTCGCAATGCAGTTATTTCTCTAACTAAACTCATCACTCTTTGTGGTGAGGTTCATGAGGTGGGCTATAACGTCCAGCCCTCCTCTCTTTTGTCTCTGAAAATTGTTGAGAAATGTTTTTCATTTTTCTTAAAACCCATAGATGAGTGAGACCATTCTGCATCTCTCTCTCTCTCTCTCTGACTTATTTCACTCAGCATAATAGATTCCATGTACATCCATGTTTAGGAAAATTTCATGACTTCATCTCTCCTGACGGCTGCATAATATTCCATTGTGTATATGTACCACAGTTTCTTTAGCCATTCATCTGTTGAAGGGCATTTTGGTTGTTTCCAGAGTCTTGCTATGGTAAATAGTGCTGCAATGAATATAGGTGTAAGGAAGGGTTTTTTGTATTGCATTTTTGTGTTCCTAGGGTATATTCCTAGGAGTGGTATAGCTGGATCATATGGGAGCTCAATTTCCAGTTTTTGGAGGAATCTCCATATGGCTCTCCAGAAAGGTTGAACTAGTCAGCATTTCCATAAGCAGTGCTTGTTCTCATTCTTTGTAATGTGTGCCAATCTGGGTCCATGATGAAATCAAAGAGGAAATCAAAACTTTCTTTTTCTTTTCTTTCTTTCTTTCTCTCTTTCTTTCTCTTTCTTTCTCTCTTTCTTTCTCTTTCTTCTTTCTCTCTTTCTTTCTTTCTTTCTTTCTTTCTTTCTTTCTTTCCTTCCTTCCTTCCTTCCTTCCTTCCTTCCTTCCTTCCTTTCCTTCCTTCCTTCCTTCCTTCCTTCCTTCCTTCCTTCCTTCCTTCCTTCCTTCCTTCCTTCCTTCCTTCCTTCCTTCCTTCCTTCCTTCGTTCCTTCCTTCCTTCCTTCCTTCCTTCCTTCCTTCCTTCCTTCCTTCCTTCCTTCCTTCCTTCCTTCCTTCCTTCCTTCCTTCCTTCCTTCCTCTTCTTTCTTTCTTTCTTTCTTTTCTCTTTCTTCTTCTGTTACCCTCTCCCCAACTTCCTGCTTATATCACCTGAATAGTGAGACCCTCCCACTAGCTAGGAGAGGTCTATGTTTGGTAACAAAGGGGTTATCTGGGGGGAGGAGAGTGGCAGAAGCAGCAAAGAGAGAGGCCGACACAGAAGGGATGCAGGGCAGCTAATAGAGGCTGTTGAATAAAGCTTAGCTTAGAAGCCACACGTGGCAGTTAGAGCCTGGTAATAAAGCTGAGTGTCTCCTAAAACTTTGACTGCCTGTGGATCATTTCCTCGCTATTATCCTGAATCCTCAGACCTGTGGGCCTAGGGGCTGCAGGCACCGGGGTAGGCCAAGAAAGGCCTCACCACCCATCCATTCTATTCCCACTACTAGGACTTTCTATATTTAATATATATTTAATATTTACTGTAACACTTTCTTTCTTGTCTTTCTTTTGTTTTTGGAACATACCCTGTGGTGCTCAGGAGTTACTCTTGGCTCTGCACTCAGAAATCGTTCTTGGCAGGTTCAGGGAATTCTATGGGATGCTGGGTATCAAACCCAGATTGGTCCAAAGTAGGCTGTGTTGAAAGGCAAACACCCTACCACTGTGTTCTCTCTACAGTCCCAATGAATATAATTTTCAAAATGAATAAGTTGTTCTCAAATGACATTATGGACCAAGCCAGTTTGAGGATCATGCTGCAACAATCACTCAGTGAATAGGCTTGTTGAAATTCTGATGTAATGTCACAGTAGCCTACTGACATATTGTCCCTATTAGAGCTTTATAATTTAGAAAATACTTATTTATTCTTACTAAATTAATTAGTTAACTAACTAATTAACCAGTTAATTAGTTAAATTTTATTTAACATGTGGATTATTGGGAAATAGCAAAGTATTTTCTAAAAAAATATTTAACTGAAGAAACATCTGTGGTCTACTAGCATGGGAACTCAGTGCTAGAACACCTGTCTGCCTTGCAGACATAGGGTTGTGAATTGTGAGTTCTTTTGTCATCACTCTTTACCTCTAAGAGAATCTCTGAAAGTGCAGGAAGTGTGTGAGCTCCAAAGCATCACTCTGTGAGCACTGCAGACAAGCATGTGAGTGCCTCAGTCTAGGGTGTAATAATAACAAAAACAAAAGAGAACGAGAAAAGGAAAATAGGTCAATCTGTGCTCTAAATCTAGTTTTCTTCAAATATCAAAACATCACCAAGTAATCCTTTTCCCAGGTGATATTTGTTAAGAAAAATAAGAACTACATTGAAAAATCTGCTCAAATTATCTCCTAAAGTTCTTCCATCTATATATGTATTCTAAAAAAAATCTTACATAAATCTCCAATAACAGCTGGTATATAAAAATCTAGAACATGACTATGCGACTCCCTGAGTTTTATGTAATTGATGTGAATTTACACAAGAATATAATTTTCTTGATAATTGTTTACAAATTTAATTTACTTTATTGATATAAATACATTTGGGGAGTTTCCAAATGGTGTTTACAGAGCACCAGGCCAATTTTTGGCCAACTCGATGAGTCTTTCAACAGAGAAACCTGAGGATGAGCAGTCGATTGGACCCTACAAAAGAACAAGAGATGACCTGGGACACACAGGCAGTCCTCGTGGGCCTCTGAGACCACCATTGGCAATTCTTGGGGTCCCTGTGGTGTCAGAGATCAAATTGAGTTGGATAACTTCAAAGAATTTTTTTTTTTTTGGTTTTTGGGCCACACCTGTTTGATGCTCAGGGGTTACTCCTGGCTATGCGTTCAGAAATCCCCCCTGGCTTGGGGGGACCATATGGGACACGGGGGGATCAAACTGCGGTCCTTCCTTGGCTAGCGCTTGCAAGGCAGACACTTTACCTTTAGCACCACCTTCCCGGCCCCAACTTCAAAGGATTTAGCTTAAACCTATATTATTGCTCCAGCTGTATATGTCTTATGTTATCAACCCTGGATTAAAAATTACATGCATGCATATGATTGTATTTTAAAATTAAAAAAATAGAGTATATTTATAAAAAAATAATAATGTGTTTTACTAATATCAATGTTGATGGAAAATATTGAACTATAAATATGTTTCCTCATGATCAGAGGTATAGTACAGGAATGTAGGTAATTTTTTGAACACGGTTAACCCAGATTAAATTCCACTTACCACTTTTGGTGCCCTGATACTACCAGAAGTAACTCTTTAGGGGCCAGTGCAGTAGCACAAAGAGTAAGGTATTTGCCTTGTCTTCGTTAGCCTAGGATGGACCTCGGTTTGATCCCCCCGTGTCCCATATGGTCCCCCAAGCCAGGAACGATTTCTGAGCGCATAGTCAGAAGTAACCCCTGAGCATCACCGGGTGTGCCGCCCCCCTAAAAAAAGAAGTGACTCCTGAGTATGCAGCCAGGAATACTGCTAACCATGGCTATATGTGGCCCAAAGAAAAAAATTTTCTTTTTTTCTTTTTGTCACACCCGGTGGCATTTGGGTTACTCCTGGTTCTGTGCTCAGAAATCTCTCCTGGCAAGCTCGGGGGACCATCTGGGATGCTGGGAATTGAACCCAGGTCTGAATGGGATTGGCCACGTGCAAAGCAAATGCTTTACCACTATGCTATCACTCCAACCCAAAAAATAAATTTTTCATAAATAGTATCTGATAAATATTACTTTAAAGTGGTCTTACTGATATTAGCATTACCATAAAATTTCTGCATTGCATTTTAGAAAAAAATATCAAATAATGATCAAGGTATCAGAAAATTATAAAACTCTGTTGGTCAGCAATCACTTCTGCAAATATCCCTTAACTAAAATCTTAATTAAGTGATTTTTAGAGATAACTCTTGAATCTGCAGGGCTTGCCATGCTCAAGTCCTTGAATAACCAGATTAGTTTTCATAAAAGGTTCCTATTTCAAGAATTCAACCAAGCTTTGATGTATGTTCTAAATCTAGTTTTCCCCAGAAACAAAGGACAGGGTGATCAGAGTTCAGTGTGGTGGGAGTCAAGTTATACAAGTTAGCTTGTGGGGAGGTTGTTGCCCCAAAATTCTTTTTTTAGTGTTTGTTTGTACATATTGTAAAAGATTACTGCTGAGTTATATCAGTACAGTCCTTGACTTTACAAAAAAATAACAGTGATTAAAGAGACAGACATGAATGAACAGGGGTAGAATTTTTGTAAGAAATTCTTGGTAATGGGTTGGAGATAATGAGCAAACACTTGCATTGCTCAAAATTGACACAGTTTTATCCTTAGAACCCTATATAGTCCCCTAAGCACTAAAATCAATGATCCCTAATACAGAGCCAGGAGGGAGCCCTGAGCACTGCTTACTGTAGCCCCCATAAAGAAAAAAGAAAGACATTATTGCAATAATTTTTCAGAGACAAAAGAGAGGGCTGGAAGTTACAGCTCATTTCATGAAGCTCACCACAAAGAGTGATGAGTTTAGTTAGAGACATAACTACACTGAGAACTACCATAACAATGTGAATGAATGAGGAAAGTAGGAAGCCTGTCTAGATTACATGCAGGGGTGGGGTGGGGAGGAGTGAGATTTGGGACATTGGTGATGGGGGTTTTCTCTATATGACTGAAACCCAACCACAATCATGTTTGTAATCAAGGTGTTTAAATAAAATATTATTTAAAAATAGATGGAAAAAAGAAAGTTATGGTGTGTTTTGAGTTATTACTTAAAAATTCACAATATTCAAATAACAAAATATGGACCTACATTCATAGACTTGTCACTAAATTATCTTTTATTTCTTGAAATCAAATGACACGTATATGTAAGATAAAGGGGAAAACATACAAAATAGACAATTTAAGGGACAAAATATCTCAAGTGATAGATTATATAGGTGGCAGATATGAGGCTCAGAATTTGATTCTTAGCACCACATATATCCAAGAGCCTTGCCTGGGAAGGCAACTGTACCCAAGCACTCCCAGGCCAAACATTGTCAGAAGTAAAACTGGACCCCTGAACAACACTGGAAATAATCCTCTAAAAATAATAAAATAAATAAATAAATTAGACCTCAAAGTGATTTTTATATCTTTTTTTTTTTTTTTGGTTTTTTGGGCCACACCCAGTAACGCTCAGGGGTTACTCCTGGCTATGTGCTCAGAAGTTGCTCCTGGCTTGGGGGACCATATGGGACACCGGGGGATCGAACCGCGGTCCGTCCAAGGCTAGCGCAGGCAAGGCAGGCACCTTACCTTTAGCGCCACCGCCCGGCCCCATATATATATTCTTATTTTATTGTTTAAGTACTCATTATAAAAACAAAGCATACTTGCCTTCACTGCTTTTTGGTTTCAAAGTTGGATTAAATTTAATGGAATTTAATCAGGAGAGGAAAAGTTTTTGATTTTTAAATTGGTATTGCCATGTTACCAAGCATGGGAAGGCAATATGCTCTTCAAAGGATCATCTAGCTCACTGAAAAATTGGGTGTCAGGTACATATAGATCGTCGAACCCACAATTAGACCAGCAAACATCACTGGGGATTATTAATTACAAATATGACATCCTCATATAGTTGGCAATTAAACTGGAGTTGACAGTCTGTTTAGGTGTATATACAACATTTCAATTAAAATCTATACTTGAAATACTGTATAACAAAGCTTCAAGTATAGTTCACATGTGGTGGAGCAGATCTTCAAAGGCAACTCAAGTGATTCCAGGAGAACTTGCATCAGATAGCTGTAGCTATTAGCTCCCAAACACGAGTAGAGACCTGTGGTCCTAGAGGAAGGTAATGAGCACTTCTATGAGCATGGAATTACATGAGCATGTGTTACAAGTCAGCCCCTGAAGAGGTTGACTGATGGAGGGATGAAGGATGAGGCCTTTCTCCTCCAGCTCAGACCACATGTCTGTTACTCTGTTCAGTCGGTGGTTCTGAGGTGAATGCTGCGGGAGGAAAGCCACAGGCAGTCAGGCTTCCGAAGAAAACAGCTCTTTATTCCGTGAAGAGGCCGAAGCCAAAAGACCTAAGAATAGGCCACAGGAAAAAAGCCCCTCGCCTTCCACAGACCTTGCTTTTATGCCCCTGAATCAGGTACCACCCAATGGCGGTATCAGGTACCACCCAATGGTGGGAGCAGAATCAGGTACCACCCTAGGGTGGGAGCAGAATGCCAGGTCATACCCTAGGGTAGGGCACAATCACCATCAGGGTAAGGTCAGTAACTTAATAATCCCATTAAAATGTTTCAGTAACTTAATAATCCTATTAAAATGTTTACATACACAACAAGCATGGAAATTAAAAAATAATAGTGGTTACATCTAGATAAAGAGATTGTAATTAATTACTAGTTATAAAGCCCTTAGAACCACACTTATTATTTATTTAATACGAAGTGTACATAACACTAAAATGATAGAATCCCATTTCCCTTCATCAGGAGCAAAAAATATTGTGGAAGTTAGCATCCCCGGATCCTTTTCCTAGCATAGAGGAAAGGCATATTCACCAGAGAGCACTGATCACAAGGAAACAATGCACCAGGACCATCATATGGGTAATGTTGGGAATGTGACAAATCATTAGTTGGGGGCATGGTTTGCATCTGCATTAAGTAGAACTGAACAATGTGTGGTTGGTACTGACACCAGTACCCAAATGGGTATTCTGAGGGTATAGGTGAAGTTGTTTCCTCCTGAGAACTGTTAATAAAAACTGTCAATAAAAACCTGATATTAATGGCCTGGAGTAAGTTGCTCTGAACTCAGGTTCATATAAGTGGAATGAATTATATCTTTAGAATTTGAATCAACATCTTAATCAAGGAAGAGGAAAAGCTTAAAGAGTTGTTTAAAGTTTAACAGTGCTCCAAAGGGAGGCAAGTTCTTCACAACCCATACACGCTCATTGTGTTTTAGTGACACCCGTGAGTGTAGACACACTGAGAAGTATAAATAAGATCTAAATTTCAACACAGATATTTGTATATACCCAAAATCTAGAAGTGGGTTCTTCCTAGAGAGAAGAAATTGTTTGGATTTTATTTGATTTCAGGCTTTGGGTTCATACCTAAGATGCTCAGAGTTTATTCCTAAATCTGGGCTCAGCAGCCCTAGCCACTTACAATGACTCATATTTTTGGGGAAAAGCCTGGGAAGAAAAAAAATCACAATGATGCTCACTAGAAGGAATGAGGAAAACAAAAACTAAAACAATTTATTCCATACCAGTACAGTGCCAGGAGTGTCACTGCCAGCCAATGGCTGAGCACCCAACCAAAGCATTGATTATTTTTCTGTCAGTGTTCTTGTAGTGGAAGAGGGGAATACGCAGGGTCAAATTATGCACAACAGAGGAGGGATCCATTATGCAAATATGTTAGGGTGTTGGGATTGGAGACATAGTTCAGCGAGTAGGGTTCTTGCCTTGCACATGACTGGCCAACCTAGGATAGATTCCCAGCATTCCATATGATGCCTGATCAGTGTTAGGAGTAATCCTTTAGCATTGCTGGTATGGCCCCAAAACAATCAAAGAGACAAAAACAGAAACAAAACACACCCCAAGGAGACAACACATTGATTTGGTAAAAGCAGAATGTGGAGTCACAGGAACGAAACTTAGCATCACATCATAGGATTTAGGCTTCTTTTCCTAGTGCAAGCAGAACACATCAGGGAGAGTACCAGCGGTTTGAAGACAAAGTCCCCAAAGGCATCCTGGGTGGGGAGAGAGGAAGTGAGGAGGGAAAACAGCTCCCTTTCATATCCACTCCCATCTGCACAAAATGCTTTAGACTGGTTCTGGGAATATCTTTAAATTTATTTTTATATTTTACACTTTCTTTCCCCAGTTCTGCAATTCTAAAAACGAATCTAGAAGACTATTAATGTGATCTAAATCAAGTGAAATCATAATAAGAGAGTAAAGAGGAAAAGGAGGAAGAGAAATATTGTTTAAATATAGTATCTTGGTCCATTGAATCCTGTGTCTGTACATGTGTGTTTTAGTTTGGTAAAGGACACTTTAGCAGAGAGAGAGAGGAAGAGTTGAATGAGCTCATTCTTCACTCTAATAGCCAGCTAAAGTGAGCTTCTTGTCAAAATATTTCCCCAACATAACAAGGTAGCCGAGATAAGCTCCCATGTTATGAGAAGCTAAATGCCATACATCATCTCCTCTGACATGAAAAAAGAGATTTTTGGCCAGTTGCCTTTTTTTTAGTTGCTTTTTTTTTTAACTCTAATTTTCACAAAGAGGATTTCATTCATTTCTATTTCACTTGAATAAATATTCAAAATTATTGAACAAGGGAAATGATAGTTTCATCTAGATTAGATCTTACAGAAGAGGTTACACACTAGTCTAGTGAGAGCCTTTGCAAGGGGTTCTCAACAAAATTAAACAGGTCACTGTAGTCACCAGGTCAAATTAATTGTTCAGTGAGGGGGATCAGCTGCAGCTGAATGGGCCTGAAAGAGGTGCACCATGAAAATTAAGAAAACAAGACAAATATAAGAGAGAAAAACATAATGTCAGGGGCTCCCAGCAGAGTAGACTGAGACCCTCACTGTCCTTTAAGTACAATATTATTGCTCAGGGCCAACGAATTAAAACAAGGAGGCAGATATTACTAGGCAAATACCAATCTAATGCTAATCAAGCCCAAGTGGATCTTTACATCTCACAAAGGTGTCTGAAATAGGGAAGAGGAAGTTACTGCAAATCCTTTGTGCATTTTTTCCTCTGGGAGAGGTGGCAGAACAAAACAGAGAATACAGGACCCCTAAGTCAGTACATTCTCTGAGAATTTGGGCATCCTGGTAATTTAGAAATTAAAGAGCTCTTGGGTCACAGTTTCTGCCTCTCTCAATTGTCTAGCTAATCTTAATCAATTTTTTATGTGAATAAACTGTCAGTTAAAACTTTATTATCAATACTCTACACAATCATTGTTCTATTTTTGTAATTTATTGTGTCTAGTGTGAATTACAAGTCTTCCACAGTTATAGTCAAGGTACAAAATGACAGTGAATTAGGGCCATTCCAACCACCAGTGTTGTACTCCCTCCACCCCTGTTCCCAGCATGTGTCCCATATCTCCCCCCCTTTGCTCACTGGACTGCTAGTATAGCCACTCCCTTTTGTATATATTTGATGTAGATTGGGTATCTTGATTCTGTTGTTGATGACTTTGGGTTAAGTGTTTGGGTCTGATATTTTTATTTCTATTCAATGTTCATAAGACTTTTGCTTCTGGTACCATCCACTTTTTTTTTCTTTTCCCTCCATTTATGAATCAAAACAAGATGATTCAAGCCCCATGGTTCTGTTGGAATAAAGGAAAAAAGACAAAGAAAAAAAGGGGGGATGCTGGGAGGGGTCTGTCTAGGAACTTATTCATTTCTTCATATCCAACACTCCAGAGACTGGCACCACAACACTGCTAACAAAGAGGACTAACAACCCTTAATAGAACTGTGGTCACAACTTTTGCACACTGCAGGGAAGAAAGGGAGGGTTAGGAAGGAAGAAGAGACAGAAAACTGAACTTTTTGTTTGCTTCCACTCGAGAAAGAGTTAGTAATGTTCAGGCAAAGAAGTGAGGCAGTTACAAGCTTGTTTCCACTTGTCATTTGTCTTCAATTAAAGATTTAAAATAACAAAGGTGATTACTGGGAGTTCCTATCAGACAGAAATTAAGCATTCAAGATTTAAATCAATAATAAATAAATAACTCCAAGACTTTTCAGCAGTCTGCATTAAAAATACCAAACATGTTTCCAGAAAGAGAAAGAATATTAGGAAGTCATTTATGTGTTCAGTTGTGTGTTGGTTAACACCATATTCCAAAATTAAATTGGAATGCTTCTGTTTAATTGCTGGTGTCTTTCTTGTTTTGAATTTATCTACTGAGCATGAAAACCACTTAGTGATTATTGATGTTTTCAGGCAAGTATCATCATTTTCCTGAGCAACACAAGAAGTACAGGCACCTGGACTCAGGAAAAGTTTGAACAGTTTATCAGAGTAGCACATGAGAGGGGAAACAAACAGACACAATTGGACAAAATCTCATTCATGTTGGATAAAAGATTGAATTGGCCAGATATAGAAAAAAGAAAGTGTATGAGATAGAAAGAAGTGAATATGTGTCTTGGACTGCAAGTATCATTTTGTATACAAAATAAATAAACAAATAAATAAAACTGGGACCCAGAGACCATGAAAATAAAACTATTGACAAACGATAGGCATTAGGGAAAACTTTTAGATGTCACCAGAGTTTACCTCTAAGGAATATAAGCTCTACATGTCACCAGAGTAGAGATACAACAGTGTATTTTAATTCCATAGATGTGACAGGATACCATGAAGTTCAGAGATTAAGTTTTTGTTAATATTTTGCACATGAATTCTAACTTTTCTGGAGTAAATACATAAATATACATGCAACCAGTTACTAAGAAATTGGAAAACTAAGGTGCTCAGATCTTTACAGTTTCAGTCAGTGAATAGCAAGAAACTGTGAAACTTCAGAAATTACCTTAAAAATTGGCTAATCAGGGGCCGGAGAGATAGCATGTAGGTAAGGCATTTGCCTTTCATGCAGAAGAACGGTGGTTCGAATCCCGGCATCCCATATGATCCCCTGTGCCTGCCAGCGGCGACTTCTGAGCATAGAGCAGTAGTAACCTTTGAGCGCTGCCGGGTGTGACCCAAAACCAAAAACAAACAAATAAAATTGGCTACTCAGCCACCAGCATTAAATATGCTGAAGGGAAGCACCACACAAAGAGTAAGTTGTAAGATTCATGAACTTTCACAGGATTTGCAGAGAAGACACAAACTATTAAAAGTATTTGTAAGAAATCACTTAAGACTTGGTAACTCAAAGTAAACTTGCTTTCAAATATAAGGCAACTCTTTTATCTAGCAATCTAGCAAGCCATACCTACTCTATCCCAAAGTCATCTGAGGAGATGGCTCAAAGGGATGTGCCACATACCAGGCTGGTCTAAGGTACCACATCCCCAAAATTCAATCTATCACGTTGAATAGCCCTTTTGGAAGCTCTTCAGCATCCCTGGTGATGGCCCCCAATTGGCTCTGACCCTGCTGGTCCTGAGCAGTACTGAGCACTCAGGCTAGAGCATGGTTGGGTCATATAACAGGAAGCAGTTTCACGCCTACACCTTGATTAAGATTGCGGCGTTTCAATTACCTTTTTCCTGTCCTCTCTCAAACTGAGATTGAAAGCCTCTAGGACTCCGCCCATTTTCAGCTTATTTGTTTTTTTTTACCCCAATCTATTGCTTTTCTTTCCTTCAAATAAAACCACATAACTCGAACTATCTAGCTCCGCCTCTCAAATAAAGGGGGAAACAAGGGAGGGTACCAGGATCAAACAGATATATGATCACTAATAGTAAACTAGACACAGAGGGGACCACTTACTCTAGCAGTCCAGGGATGATGGTGGGGGATATGGGTTGCAGGAAGGGAACGGGGGTTGGGGGGAGGACAAATTTGGTAATGGGTATTTCCCTGATTAATATGCTAATATGTACCTAAAATACTACTGTCAAAGATAAGTAAGCCAATATGGTCAAAATAAAAATTATTTTTAAAAAAGTGACATTATAATATAGATTCTTCTATAACAAAGAAGAAAACAAATTTTTAGATTTTTTTTATTGGTGAAATCAAAATAATGGCCATTAAGTATGTTTTGTTTCATTTTGTGCTGTCAGTGATTGAACCCAGAGTCATCTTAGCACGAAATGTATAATCTATATACCTGACCCTGAATAAATTTTTTTTTAAAAATCTAAAAAAAAAAAGAGTGTCATCCCAGGCTAGAGCAATAGTACAATGGGTAGGGCATTTGTATTATACATGGCTGACCCAAGTTCAATCCCTAACATTGCATATGTCTCCCCAGACCTGCCAGGAGTAATTGATAAGTGCCCCAAATTGAATGCGGCAAAAAAGTCACCTCTAATAGAATTACTATTTCACACAGTTATCAGAGATTGCTCTCCCAGTAGACAAACATAGGTCAAGAAAACATAAAGAGAGTCCATGCTGAGGCTTCTGGGCATGGTTATTCTTTCTCATACTCACCCATTGACTCTCAGTGGCTTATGGACATCTAGATCTGAGATCACAGGTAATTGGATGGAAGCCACAGGATTTCATATCTGATGTGAACATCACAGAGACATTGAACCAACCCGAGGGCACCTCATGGCTTTTTATTTAATGAATAATGATTCAGCAAACCAAATAAATTGACTTGAAGCACTTCATTTTTTCTGAATCAGATCAACTTTACAATGTCAATAGTTGACAACAGTAAGGGCTCAGAACAGTTAAAGATTCAGGTGTTAATTTTTCATTTCCTTCAATGTTTTCTGATAGCTACTAAAAATAATAATATAAACAGTTGTTTAACAAATACATGTATATATTGCTAATATGCCATATTTGGGGTTTATTTTGGACAATATTCAGATATGCTCATACCTTATTCCTGGCAAGGATCACTGGTGGCATTCTGTGGAACATATGTGGTGCTCAGGATAGAAAGTAGGTCTGCTATGTACAAGGCACAATATGCATAGATACCTACACTGTTGTTTTTTGTTTGTTTGTTTTTGGTTTTTTGGGGGTCACACCCAGTGTAGATCAGTGGTTACTCCTGACTCTGCACTCAGAAATCACTCCTGGCAGGCACGGGGGCCATATGGGAAGCAGGGATTCGAACCATCATCTGTCCTGCATTGGCTATGTGCAAGGTAAACACCCCACTGCTGTGATATCTTTCTGGCCCCTCACTGTTGTCTTTTAATGATATATATATATATATATATGAAAGAAAAAGAATGATGATATTTTCAAAAGAGATGATATCATATTATTTTATTTTGGATAATATCTCAAAAATATCATTTCTACCCCTTTAGTTTCATGATGAGTTGGCTATGAGTAACATAAATTCTCAAATTTACAAATAATTGAAAAGTTCAAACAATATTGCTCAATTATAAAATGTAGATTAATTAGTAACTCATATCCCAGTAACTCATCATTCCCATAAAGTTACCTTAATGATTGAATGCTGATTACAGCGGACTTACAGATTATAGAGTTCTTTGTCACTTGTACAGGAAGAGTGAATAGACATAATATATACAAAGTCCCTGGAAATTTTATAAGAGTTTAATGGGAGAAAATGAAGCTGACAACCAATATACTATTGAATCTTCTTAAACTGCTAAATAAAACATGGGATCTTGGGAAATAGTTCTGAGGTTAGGTCCCATGTCAGACATGTATCTGAACCATGTTAGATTCTCCAACACCACTTGGCCTCCAGTATCTCAGAGTGTAGCTATGAGGGTCCTGGGTAGAGCCCTGGAGGCCCTAAGTACCACTAGCAGTGGTCCTGGTGGTCTCTGGCAATGCAAGGTCTCAGCACCCCGCATTCCTAAGGTTTGTCATGAAACCACCAACAATTGGATGGGTGGCTAGAATAAATCATATTAGAGCAGACGTTGTTGAGAAATATATACATATCATATAGCACTGTATTATATACCAGGGTCCAAATCTTTCATTTTTAAAAAGATTGAGGAAGACATTTTAGTATGGGGCCAGACATATAGATACACAGTGGTTAGGGCACTTGCCTTTCATATGCCAATCCTTATTTTCCCCAGCACTCCATATGGTCTTCTAAACTCACCAAAAGGAATTCCTGTGTGCAGAGTCAGAAGTAACCCCTGAATACTGCTGGCTATGGCCTAACCATAAAGGCATCAAGAAAAATAGTTTTATGGCTTCCCCAATGAACCATTAATTTAATTTATAAATAACAACATATTTACTGGGTCTCTTTTCATAATAAAACCAGGTTATCTTGCTTTATGAAGGAACTATGAAGTGAATACTTTGTATTAATGAATATAAAAGCATTTCCAGTAGCATGAAGAGAACTGGAATGACTGATTAGAACAAAAGTTACTGTGGATAACTCCTCAATCAAGAGAATAGAAATAATACCACAACTGAAAATATTTTACATTTATGTCTTTTTAGTAAAATAGTCACTTAAGTTAGCATCCAAAATATAATGGGAGAAATTATATTACATGGGATTGTTTTTCAGAGGATAACTGAAATAACTCTTTGCCTATTACTATAAAATTAAAAAAAAATAAAAAGATGACAAAGAGAGAAACACTTCTTCCCTTGAAGTCTCACAGAGCGGAGACTTTGGTCCTGAGGCTTTTCATCTATCCACTACTAACTTATATAAAAAAGTAAAAAGATAGAACTCTAATTTGTACCAATGTTAAATGCTTTGATACACTACTTTGGAATCAGATTTCCTTTATGAGGGAGAAAGTCAGAGAAAAATCAAATAGTTACCTTAAATAAGGGTTAGAAGGAGAAGAAATAAAAGGGAGTGAGTTATACTTGACCAAAATGGCCCCAGGCATAGCATCTATATGCTATGAAGGAGCTTTTCTTAAGAGATGACTGACAGAGATTTGCATTTAATTTCCTTGGAGGCCCAGAAAACCCTAAACCATCAGTTATTTTAGAACACTGTGATTGATCAATTAATAATTGAATTCACAAAGAGGAGGCATAATCTTAGCTCATAGGAATACATGATGAGAAGCTAAAATGTTTCTTCCAGTGAATTAATTTTTTAAAAAGTCTTTGTGACTATTCACACCAGATAGGGCTAAGAGACTTGAGCATGGATGTCTCAGAGAGCTACTGGCTATTAGGATGTGGCAGCTAGAACCATGATCTTGATGAAAGTAAACACAAAAAATAATAAAGATTTTGATAGGAACAGATGTCCCTGGATTAACCCAGACCTAAAGAGTCAAGCAAACAATGCCACATACAGAGTTCCTGGCAATTTTAGAAGAGTTATGTGTATAGATTTGTAGGACCTTTGCCCTGTATATATTATGTCTATTCAGTCTCGAAGTATGAAGGACAGAAACTCCATAAACAAGTCTTCCACAATTGGCACCAAATCATCACTGAGTTAAGCTCATGGAAAGCACTTCCAGGACATCTTTTATGATTGTTGTACCTTCTCCCTGCAAATACTTGATTGGAGTGGGGATCAGCTTTTTCTTAGTTTTTGCATTGACTTATATCTCAAGTTTCATTTCTCTCTCTTAATTTTTCTCTCATTTGTTTTCCTACCATCTCATTTTTTATCAACTTGCTTAATATTTCAAATATCTGGCCCATAGAGTTAATACAAGTGATAAGAAGCTTGCCTTGTAGGAAGCAGAGCCTGGTTTGAATCCAGTATCATGTATGATTATCTAAGTACCACTAAGGATGATTCCTTAGTGAACAGAGAGCCAGGAGTAACTCCTGAGCATCTCAGGGTGTGTCTCATAAACAAAACACAAATTGATAAAGAGATTGAAAAATTTTCAGAGTGAAATACTAACATTTTGTCTTATGAAGTATTTAAGGATTAAAAAAAATAGCAACAATGTTAACCTATATATTCCAGTTTAACTAAGGAGTAGTAGAAAACAATCTATCTACTCAAACGCAGTTAAATATTAACATTTTGTAAAAATTATTTTTTTCAGTAATACTCCCCACACTAACAGCATCTTTAAATTCTTTTATACTTCCTAACACTGTGACATTTAAATGAATCAATTATATCACCACTAACTCAATATTTTTTTCAATTGTTTAGACAGTTCAGAAAAATGCAAATAGAATCTGCTGCAGTACCTATTAAAAGAGAAAGAAACAAAGTGGAAGAGCTACTCTGAATGATGTCAAAATTACTTTTTGTTAATTCAAGCCAAACCTCAAATATAAAAAAGCTTATGCCCAGAGTAGTGCTTTATTAAAAGCCTTCTAAGATGCTGTACCTGTAGATAGCTTTTGAAAAGATTCTTGAATTTTATCTGTGAAATTAGCATTAGAGTTTTGTAACTCCTGATGTCTATGAAGTTTTACTTATTGATTTAACAGCTTTCAGAGGGTCATTTTTGATACCTTGCTATCCTATATTCAATTCTCACACAAATGCTTTGCTATTGCTCTTTTTTGGTCTGTGCTGATGTCTTGCTGATCATGTCCCTCAAAGTCCACCATTGTCTCCTGATTTGAGGTGGATTCTCTGTGGTGACCTTCTTGATGGTCACTTTTTACTCATCATCTTTTTGAAGTTTTTTTGTTTTCTGGACTGGGTTTCCTGTCTTTCACACATCCACCAACTGGATGCTTCCTTGGGCTCAAGGAAAACAGGTATTTGTCCTGGTAAAAGAGAAAGTTCAGGAAAGAGCTGTCTTTTCTGTGACCCTCCTGTAAGGGCTCTGATCTTTGCTCCTTTTTTATTCCACTGTGTGATGAGCTATTCCTCTTGTTGTTGAGACGTAAAACAACTGGTTGACTTGACTAGAATACTTAGCTCCCTTCCTTATCTTGGTAGCCACCAACTTAATAACGACTCTTAATTATTTGAGCCCAACAAGTAGAATTGACATCACTTAACTAAACTATAGGTTTTATAGTCTTCTTTCAATGAGTTTAGAGAGTAATTTGTGATGATTTGAGATAATTTGGGTTCTTCAACCCACCAAGCAACCAACTTAAGCAGAAATGGAAGCACATGTCAGAAGCTAAATGAGTTTTAGACACTCATTTTATGTAATGGAGTAGATTTTTGGGGGGGGGGGGTATTTGGGCCACATGTGGCAGTCCTGATGTGTGACTCCTGGCTATTCTCTCATAAAATACTCCTAGTAAGCTCAGGGGACCATATGGAATTTCAGGGATTGAATCCAGGTCAGCAAGATGTAAGGCAAATGCCCTATCCACTGTGCTATTGCTCTGGTCTCTAGAGTAGAATGTTATTCTATGTTATACTTCATTGAAGCAATCACTCTAGATGGGTTAATGATCTCCTTATTTTTTTATATTTTATATTTTTATTTTATATTTTATTTTATATTTTATATTTTATTTTATATTTTATATTTTATATTTTTTATATTTTATATTTTTTCATGATAAATATTTATTTTTGGATAAAAATACACATAAGCAAGTCTCTGACCTATACCATAAAAAGCATGTTCCTGACTATTAGAGTTAGAAAATGCTCTGGGGTGGGAAAGTCTAGTTGTGATAGTGGAGATTAGCATTGAGTTCTGAAGAAAATGTCTTCAAGTCTCTCCTGTTTTCAGAAGAAATAGTCAAAATATTGCTAGCAAATGTGCTCCTGATTCCTGTCTCCTACAAAGCCAATGGCCTCTGCTCCTATATTCACATAGTGTTTTTTAATTTTTTTTAATATTTCCTTTATTTAAGCATTTTCCTTTATTTCTATATTTTTCCTTTATTTATATATATATATATTTTTTTAATTTTTTTTTTTTTGGTTAATTTTTTTTGGTTTTTGGGCCACACCCGGTGACGCTCAGGGGTTACTCCTGGCTATGCGCTCAGAAGTCACTCCTGGCTTGGGGGACCATATGGGAGGCCGGGGGATCGAACCGCGGTCCGTCCTAGGCTAGCGCAGGCAAGGCAGGCACCTTACCTCCAGCGCCACCGCCCGGCCCCTATATATCTTTTTTTAAGCCCCATGATTACAAACGTGTTTGTAGTTGGGTTTCAGTTATAAAAAAAAAAAAAAGAACATCCATATAGTGTTAATAACCCAGGACAAAGTCAAGATCAGTAGCTTCCCTATCATGGGTTAGGAACAAACTTGTACCACTAAAACCTGCCACAACCACTCTGAGTTGACACTGTGAGATGATCAATTCCCAGAAAAAGGAAGTGAGCACTCCAGTGCATTAAATAGTTCTCCCTAAAGGCAAACAGGCATGATACTAGCCCCTATAACCATTTAGATACAGATTAAATACAGAGATACTTTATTTTTCTCTTCTTTAGACTTGAGTATCTGTGTTCAGAGATAAATAGACTATTTGTCAATTCATTTCACTTTGCCTCAAGAGTCTGTTACTTCCTAAATATAACTATAGTATTGAATTATTGTCTTAGAAATAGTAACTCTAATATAGGGATAAAACAAATATAAAGGAAGAAGTATAGTATTCATTTGAGAAAAATTACCATCCCAAAGGAAATGAAGTTATTTGTCTTTCAATTTTTTGCTTACCACAAGCTGGTTTTGAGAGTATGGAATGGGTATTAGGAACAATTGCTGGGTGGATATGGGAAGGTCATATTACAGTAATATTATCCAACCTGTAAAATCCCTATCTTCTTTTCTCAAACACACATATAGTACAATTTCTCATAACTTCAACAGTTATGTTAGATCCTAAGGAAACACAAGTCTTCATTCAAGTTGAACATTGCTCCTTCCATTGAGATCCTTGGACAATTCAAAGATTGCTTAGCCTCTCTCCTAGCATCAGTGGGACAGCTTTAAGCAAATATGTTAGTTATTTTGCCTATTTTTCAAATTAAACTTTACATACCAGGCATGTATGAAAATAATAGTGATTTATTAAGCATTTATTGGCTATGAACAGGCAGTGCTAAATGCTTCTCATATGTTGACTCTTTAATTTCCAAAAACTCCCTGTAAAGTCTTATTTGTTTCATTTTTTAAAAATTGATGTGTAGAATGTTTAATGTCTCAAATGAAATCATTAATTCTTTCACAAAGTACAAACAAGATAGAATGCTTGTGCAAGAAAATAAGATCCAGGCATTTGGGCATCTTTTATCTGTTGTGAATCCAGGTTTTATAATTTAATCATTCAGTTCTAAGAAGTAGCTTTGGCTAGGAATGCAAACTCTTTCTCTCCTTTGCAACTCTTTTTATAGTTAAATTTAGACATAATACAATTTTATTATGTCCATCCTAAATATGGAAACACAAAAATATATTTAGACACAAAAAACTGAACATCTTTGTTGACTTTGAATGAACTAGGTTGACATATACATAAAAGTGAGAAATACTGATTATCACTGGCAACAGAAAAGAAGAAATTTCCATGCATCCCTCTGGATTCTCTTGGGGGCATATTCAGCAATCAAATTTATACCAGGCAGATGAGTAGGAGCAGAGAACAAATTTAATCACACGTAAAAGATTGGGGCAATAGTAAAGAATGTAAGATTCTTAATTTGCATATAGCTGACCCTGATTCTTTCTCTTGCATTTCATATGCTCCCTCTGAGCACAGCCCAAGGTAAGGCCTGAGTAGCACAGGATATAGCCTAAATACTAAAGGGAAAAAATATGACAAGAATACAGAAAGCCTCTTTGTCTATCATTTCTCAAGTGAATGGGACATAATGCAAAGTATTTTTTATCTGAAATAAAAAGGGGCCTAAGGTGTTGGAAGAGAGACAGATAAAGACATAGATAGACAGAAAGAGGCAGACAGGCAAAAAATCACATTGAAAAAGAATGATTTCTAAGAAAAAAGCCACTTCTCAGGAATTTTACCTTCACTTTAATCATTACCTGCTAGAAAGGTAATTTCTCATCAAATAAATACAATTAATCATCAATTAATTTGATTAATTAATACTTTAATTAATGATTACTTTCATGAAGATTAAAATTAATTCTGGTTTATACACCAAGTTTTTCTACTCACTTAAGGGAATGGTAAACTAATTTTGTGATCCTGTAGTTGACCTCAACTTGAAATAAACTATGTATTAGAGACACATTAAAAACAAAGCCTAGGTACAGGGGTGGTTCCACAAGCGGTAGGGCTTTTGCCTTGTATGCACTAACCTAGGACAAATCTCGGTTAAATCCCCCAGCGTCACATATGGTGTACCAGGCCAGGAGCAATTTCTTTTCTTTTGGGGGGAGGTACACCTGGTGACGCACAGAGGCCACTCCTGGCCATGCACTCAGAAATCGCCCCTGGCCTGGGATGCCAGGGGATCAAACCGTAGTCCACACTAGGCTAGCATGTGCAAGGCAGACACCTTACACCCTGCTTCACCACTCTGGCCCCCAGGAGCAATTTCTGAGTGCATAGCCAGGAGTAACTCCTGAGTGTCACCAGGTATGGCCCCAAAACCAAAAAAAAAAAAAAGAAAGGAAAGAAAAAGCCTACTCTAGACATTTGGGGAACTCTAGGCTTTGAGATAATAATAATAATAATAATAATAATAATAATAATAATAATAATAATAATGAACCTGAACCATTTAAATTTAATTTTATTTTTTATATAAAATCTTTATTTAAGATTATAAACATGATTACAAACATGATTGTAGTTGGGTTTCAGTCATAAACAGAACACCCCCCTTCATCAGTGCAACATTCCCACCACCAATGCTTTCCCCACTCCTTCCCAAACCCTGCCTGTATTTGGGACAAGCATTTTACTTCTCCCACTCATTAAGATAGTTATGATAGTTGTTATTAATGAATGCTATTAGGGAAATAACTACCCTTATAATTTTAATTTCCACCTGCCTTACTCATCATGCCTACATAAGCAAACAATACCTCCAAAATATTCCAAAAAATTTTGGGATGTGGGTCATACCCAGAGGTGTTCAGGACTACTCTTGAGTATTCAGGGATTAATCACTCTTGTGTGGCTTGGGAGACCAGAGGTGTCAGGAAATAAACTTGGATGAGCTGTGTTTGTGTAAGACAAACACCTTACCCTATATACTATTACTCTGGTGCCAATCCAAATATTGTTAAATGCTTAAATATTCTTATAAAATATATCATAAAAAAAGAATTTACTTTTTCTGTTCAGATGTCTTGAACACAAAATATAAAATATAAAATACAATTACTTTTAGTAGTCAGATGGTGACTGTACAACGGGAGGCTTGTTCAAGAAAGCAACTTCAAATTACTAAAAGCCACCTGGGTGGGGATTAAAATCTAATCATCAAAGTCTCATTTTTAGAGACAATATGTTGTATTACAACTGTAGAATAGACTCAGAGTCCTGAAGATTAAATGCATCTCACATGCATCGATTAAATGCACCTCAAGAAAATGCAGTCTATATCTGTATGGCAACCAATACTGATACAGAAGAAAGCCAAATCATTTTTTCTTTTTATTATTTTTAAAGATTTCTGTATTCTTGAGTTAGGTTGGGAAGTCTAGAGTTCTTTATTTGTAATCAATATTTACTCTGACAAAATCAAGTGCACCAGTCAATAAAACTTAAAAGTGAAAGATTAAATATATAGCTTAAAATTATATATATTGCACATAGTATTTGATGTTGTAATTAGAGCTAAGCCTGGAGAAATTAGATGTCAATTTTTATTATCAATGATGGACAAGATTCCTTTTAAATGAAATCAAATGTACTAAATATTATAGTCCACTTAGTTCCAACCTCTAACTGTATAGAATATTTGCTAAACCAAGAAAATCACAGTTTGTTTCAACTACCTGAAAAATTCCTATTATTTACTCGTTATTTGGCAAATATCCCGAAAGAAAATTAAAAACACATTTTAAAAGCATCCATAAAATGTGTGTTTGTTATAAAAATATTTTCTATGTTAAATCTTACCTTTATTTTAAAAAGACATGTTATGATTCTTAAAGAAGGTTATTATATAATTAGAATTTCTAAAAAAGCCACTGTTTAGGAAAACCAATCCAAATTGTCACTAGACAACTTTAAATTATAGTCTCAGTGATTTTTGCATACTATTTTATAATTAAAATTATTGTTGTAGTTGGGCTAGAGCCTTTTATGTCATCTATCCTACTTAGACACCTGCCGTCACTATGGTTCCTTGAGTCCACCATGCGTGATTCCTGAGTGCTTGGTCAGGAATAAGTCTTGGTACTGCTGGGTGAAGCCCCAAAATATAAAGCAAAATATGTTGCAATTTCCCTCACCAAATCAATTCCCAAATGCATATTAACATTGATTTTCATTTCATTTTCCAAGATTTGGCAAATATTAATTTGCACTATTTATGACATATGTATAAAGATAAAATTAAAATTTATTATCAGTTTGGCAACCTAAAATTAAAGGTAAAAAGTCATATTTCAAAACTTTTGATATTTATTGAGAAATAAATGAATTAATTTCCCTTAAACCACTAACAAAATGTATAACCCACCCCTTTCAGACATTGAACCATACAAATTATGCTGAACAGTGATTTCTTTTTTTTGGGGGGGGGCCACACCCGGCGATGCTCAGAAATTACTCCTGGCTGTCTGCTCAGAAATAGCTCCTGACAGGCACGGGGGACCATATGGGACACCGGGATTCGAACCAACCACCTTTGGTCCTGAATCGGCTGCTTGCAAGGCAAACGCAGCTGTGCTATCTCTCCGGGCCCTTTAACAGTGATTATATAGGACATAAATGTAGGATACCCCATCTATTGTTTTGGAAGTAGTATAAAAATATTATAATAGGAGTAGATGTACAAACAGATCGTACAGTGATTTTGAAACTAGGAGAGAGAATGTGCTCTTAAAGATATCAAATTGGCTAGAATTGATGGGATGAAACATCAGAGAGTGAGAGCTACAAAGATAAGACACAGAAATGGTGTTTACAGATTTTCCCTCATCATTTGAACAAATATTTATATGTACACATATAAGAGAAAACATGAAGAGGTTTTTTTTAAAAATAGCAACTGATAACTGGGGCCAGAGCAGTGGCACAAACAGTAGGGTGTTTGCCTTGCACGTGGCTGATCCAGGACAGACTGTGGTTCAATTCCCTGGTGGTCCATATGGTACCCCAAGCCAGAAGCGATTTCTGAGCACATAGTCAGGAGTATCCCCTGAGCGTCACTGGGTGTGGTCCAAAAAAAGCAACTGATTAATTATTATTTTGAATTATTTTTGGAATTCACATACATCTCAGAATAGGTCTGATACTCACTCAAAATGGAAAATTGCCAGAGTCCATAACTGAATGAAAGTGCCTGTATCAGGAGCACCTTGAGGATTAAGGAAACAAGACAAAAGACTGGGGTCAGCCTCATGGACTGAGAGCCCTGACCTTTATGTACAGGATTTATTGTTCAGGGATAATCAATATAGAAGGGCAAATAATCAAACCTAAGTGGGTCTTTACATCTCAAAGAATGATGTGTAATTGGAAGAAGAAACTAATGCAAAGTCTCTATGAATTGTCTTCCTCTGAAAGAGTTGGAAGACAAAAGAATGAATACAGGAGCTCCATTAGCAAAGCATTCAGATAATTCAAATTAAGAGTCCTTAAATCGCCTCTTTTAGCCACTTTCCTCAGACTATCAACTGTCTAAACTTATTTATTTTTTTAGATATCTTCATATCCAACAGAAATTAAAGCAAGCATGCAATTTTATATAAACAGCCATAGTCCTCAAATATTGTATTACTAGAGCTAAGTTGACCTTTAAATAAATTATTTTTAACTATTTCCCAATAAACAATAAAGTGAAAAAATAAAATTTCTCTAATATCATTTAAATGGTTACTAGAACAATGTTCAAAATACTCAGAAGCTTATCTAGAATAATACAACATTAAGTACAAACTAGCATCTCATTTCGAATAAAATATTATAAGGTGTGCAATGAATCAGAAAAAAAGAGACATGTAGAATAAGAAATTTCCCTAATGTTATTAAATTGAAATGATATGAGTAAAGCAAAAGAGGATTCCCTAATATTTGCTACAAACATGTTAAATTTAGTTAATCAGTATGATCATAGGAAGAAATAAAGGGGGAAGTATAAAAATTCAGAGGAAATTCTATAAGTCATTACAATAGCTCAGTAAGTACTATGAATAATAAGATTAACAACAATTATATCATGTTGAAGAAGTAAGAAAATACAATGATTAAAAATATCTCATAGAATCACTGCAATATGAGGCTCATATATCAAAAATCTAACTTCGACCTGAGTGGAAAAGGCTCATTCATGACTCACGGCAATTCTACATAATCACAATATGATTTATGAAAGGGACTATACTCATTATGTGTCTCTAAGAATCATCAGGATGCAATACAATTACCAGTTAAGAAGGAGGAGGTTAATAACCAAAATGCAAGACTCAAAAAGTTGATTTTTAAGTGGATGTGCTTATTTATAGATAGAAAATTTCTGGTAGAATTTATGCAGAAAAAAAGAAGAAAAAAACACTTTGTGTGTGTGTGTGTGTGCGTGTGTGTGAACTTATTCTTGAACCTAGAGAATACTTTAGTTCAATGTGTTAATTTTAGCTCAGATGTCCTCCTAAACCAATATTGCTCAGATGTGACCACATATTAATTTAAATGCAGCACTTTTCAGCATGGTGTGGTGTATATTTCATTTTGCCTTTTTTACATCTTCTTTTAAATATCTTTTAAATAGGAGTGAAGCTAACCAATCTCAATTGCAACCATCTCTGCAGAGGTTGGGATTTTTACAAGGTCAGGTCATATAAACTCAATTCAGAATTATTAGTAATTTCATATCTGTTACAAAAATATGGACTTTGATCTAGAAACTTCCATTTAGGCATTATACTAAATGACAAAAACTTGGAACCCAATTGGAAAAGGTGTGTGCCCTTGTACATCTATTTGTATTTTTTTTTTGTTTGTTTTTTCGGGCTACACCCATTTGATGCTCAGGGGTTGCTCCTAGCTAAGCGCTCAGAAATTGCCCCTGGCTTGCGGGGGGGGGGGCATATGGGATGCAGGGGGATCAAACCGCGGTCCTTCCTTGGCTAGCACTTGCAAGGCAGACACCTTACCTCTAGTGCCACCTTGCTGGCCCCTCTTGTACATCTATTATACAACATTTACATAATCAAGAGTTGAAAATAATTGAAATGACCATGCATGTATCAATGGATAAAAATGGCACATATAAGAAATGTAATATTATTCAGCTATTAAAAAATAAATATGGCCATTTGTGATAATATGGATTACACAACATGAAAGAAGTCAGATAGTATAAGAAAGATAATTTACAGGCCAGAGTGATAGCACAGCTGATAGAGTGTTTGCCTTGCATACGTCCAGTCTGAGTTCAACACCTGACATTTCATACAGTCCTCAGAAACTACCAGGAGTGAATTATGAGTTCAGAACCAGGAGTAACCTCTGATCACCACTAGGTATGACACAAAACCAAAAATAAAATAAAATAAAAAGGAAAGATAATTTACAGTTTCACTTATATGTGGAAGATAAAATTGAGCTCAAATAGATAAACAGCCTAATAAAATTATACTTTGAGATTCTGACAATGAATTGTAGATCAGAAGGGATATTGGAAGAAGGAATATGTGTAAAGAGGGTGAAGTAGAAGGACATAGACAGAAACTAGACTTTTGTTGATGATCATAATATAGTAAATAAAATTGTAGACTTGAAATTTAGGTAATGGTACAAACCAATACTACTATATTAAAAAGTAAAGATAATGCCAAAAATGGCACTCCTGTAATCAAACACAAATCTTGAATTCCTAAGTGTATATCTTAAAATTTTCTTCTTTTGCCTATCCTGTTGGAACCTGAATTCTGAACAAGGAGGGATGGCATTTTGTAAATGCCACATGACAGGCTTCTTCTTAGGTTCTGAACAGGAAGAGACAGCATTTTGTAAGGACCACATGGTGTAAGCCACATGTTAGATCTTCACAAGCCTATTTTCATAGACCCAGGTAGCCTCTCAGGAAAAGACAAAGGAGCAGTAAGAAGGTACCCCTAGACAAGAGCTAATCATTTTAATGATTATCTGAAAGCTGGAGCCTCCCTATATCCCTTCCCTATATAATCTTCCTCATGACCTTGGGTGGGGCTCATCTCCTTTGTGGGGATGACCCCTGGCTGGCCAGGCTGGTGGGTCTTATTGGCAGATGGATTAAAGTATTAACTGTATTCCAGTTGTGTGGTCTTGTCTTTCTATTATGGAATATTACATACCCTACCCAAGTAGTGGTCCTGGTGAATCATTGCTTTATTTGTCTGTTTTTCATAAAGGCACATGGGGCTGAGGAGGATGTCCACCAGAATTGTGTATCCTTTTTCAGAACCTCTATGGGTTCAAGTGGTCCCAAAAGGTTCTCGCAGCTTGCTAATGTTTCATAGGATTGCAAATGACAGTTGATAATTGATATTTTGTCACTGAAACTCGGTTTTGAAAGGTGTCCCAAGAGTAGCTCTACATGACTTGTTTGCCCACAAGAGCAGCCAATTTCTGCTGAGCTGATGCGGAGTACCAAGAGTTGCTAATATCCTGTGCAAGGCAGGACATGCTGCTGGCTCTTAGAGATTCATTCCTCTGTGACCTTCCATTTTAGGTAAAGACTCCTAAAAGAGAACCAGTAGAAAGTTGAAATCACGGTACCTGTGATAACAGGTATGCTTTAGTAAGACGCTGAGTTTTAGGATTCACTTAAGCTTTGGGGGTGTCCCTCCCAGAAGCCTGGGTATTGATTTTGGTATTGCATTTCCAATTATAATTTGTTTATTCATTTATTTCTGTTTTTGAGTTACACTTAGCAATGCTCCAAGGTTACTCCTGATTCTGAGCTCAGGAGTCACTCTTAGCAGGATTCTGGGGAACCATCCAGGATTCTGGGGATCAAATACAGGTTGGATGTATGTGAGAAAAGCACCCTCCCTGCTGTACAACCTCTGGAAATCATTGTAATAGCAATGAAAGAGTTGGTGTTGTTGAACATTTTCTCTATCACAGGGCTTGTCTGTGGTCTTTAAGCTGATCAGATTCTCTTCATCTAACTCAGAGCACAAGAACAATAACCCATGATCAACATACTTCAAAATATTAACTGCATATTCTACAAGAAGTATTTGTTCTTCTCTCTTTAATTTATCAAATGGTGAATATATGGCAGTAAACATTCCTTTAATAAAAGATGCAGTTGCTGTCATTTCACTTTGACTCATCTTAATGCAAGTTCATACAATCTAGTCAAAAATTTTAAAGAAAAGATGTCACATCCATCTATTGTTAAAATTCAAACTTCTCAGCATGACCTAAATTATCATATCATATGTTTGATGTTGAGAATTAGCTTGTGCATGTGAGAAGCAATAAGGTAAAAATAGGAAGTTACATTCATAATGGGTGAGTTTCACAGAAAAATGCAAATAGGTGTTAAGACCAAATAATGGGGAATTAGTACTTTACTATTACTCAGAAAATCTTGGTAGATATTTATGTTTTAGACTATCATTTTTAGAGGTTGCATGATTTACATTTTAAAAAAACTAAAATTGAGAAAGCTTATATTATCTTTTTTTTAAGTTACCTAACTTTCTATCAGCCATGCCTCTTTCCAATCCAAATATATACAATATGCCAAAGACTCCATTTAATTAGACAGAGTCAGGGGCTTACATAATAAAACAAGATGTTAATATTCTGGTCAAACCCAAATAGAACAAATGTCATCATTGTCTATATAAAGCATAATGCATAGTACAGTGTTAGGTCAATATAAATACATCACAACATAGTCTGTACATATATGAACTAATATGAACAAGTATTGAAGTTTAGTGACCTGGGAGCCTAATGATGGACTGAATAAATGCAAATATGCTTTTACACATTGTGATAAAGAAAAAAGTTTTCTAGTCCCTGAACTTGGGTTATTTGTAGATCTGGACTAGCCTCCCACAAAATAATAAACCATGTCTTCTGAAATATTTTAAGCTTACTTGAATGTGTTCATGGTTTGGCAACAAAACAAAGACTATTTTTATAAAAAACAAGCAGCAATGACAGATACTGAGGGATAAGTGGATCATTGAAGCATGATTTTTCTTAGAGGATGTTTGCAGCATAGGGGATTTTGTGCTTTGGCATATAAGTCCTGAAGGTTCTGAACTGAGGAAAATGTTGATAATCTTGGAGGAAAGACTTTAGTTTAAGGCTAGAATAAGAGCAGGCTAGATATAATATCTCATCTAGAGAGTCCTCAAAAATTGTTTTTGGTGAATATAGAAAGTAGTAGAAGGGTTGATGAGTATAATTGCAATGATGATGATGATGACGATACAATTTAAAAGAAGGAAAAAGAGAGCAGGAGCCTGAAATTGATCAGGGAGGATGAAATTGACCAGGCCTGACCTGCAGAGATCGGGGTAGTCACTCTGAATGTATGGGGTGGTATAGGCATGATCAGTGCAGAACCACGTGGTCTGAAAGGTAGAGGGGGAGGAAGAAATTGACATAGTGTGGACCTCCACCACACCTTCTAACAGGTGAAGGAAGAGGGGAAACCTTGCTGCAGTTGGGCAAGACAGAGGTGACCCATGACTTCAGGCAGGTAAAGTGAGGGAGGAGTCTTGGGGTGGGCCAAACCTCAGCAACCACAGCCATCATATCTACCTAGAGTCACACTCTGAAGAAGGGACCCAGCCCCACTTCACAGGTGGCAAATGAGGGCTGAAATCTGAAGACAGTACATTACAAACCATACCACCAAAAGCAAAGAAATATGAGTAAACTAAGGAAGACACTAATAATCAGGGATATGGAGAGAAATCCTAGCAAGTTTCCAAGTCCACCAAAACTCACCCCAATAAATGAGGACCTAAAAGCAGTAATGCAAGCTATGGCAAAAGAAATCAAGGAATCACTAGCCAGTGAGTTCAAGAAATCTATAGATGAACAAATAAACCAACTCAAAGATGAAGGAGGACTGTAAAGTGGGGCTGGGTCCCTTCTCAGAGTGTAACTCTAGGTGGATATGATGGCTGTGGTTGCTGAGGTTTGACATCATCCTCAAGACTGCTTCCTCTCTTTACCTGCCTGAAGACATAGGTCACCTCTGCCTTGATAACTGTTACAGAACATGAGAGAATCCATACAAATGGAATTAAAAGAAAAAAAAAAAACATCTTAGTAGGTTGTAGTAGCAGAATTACACAGTTGGAGAATAACATAGAAGATCTTGAGAAAAACTACAAACCAAAAATGACAAAGATGCCAATAAGGAAATAAAAGGAAAAGCATTGGAAGAAAAAGTTAGGTATTTAATGAACAAGACAAAAGAAATAATCTATGGTTTGTAGGAATACCAGAAGGAGAGAAAATGGGGAAAGGAGAAAAACAAAGGGAAATAATAGCAGAAAACTTTCCCACTCTCTGGAAAGAGGCTCCGGTGCAAATCCAGGAGAAAAAAAGAGTTTCTAATAAAAATAAACCATAATAAACTAACACCAAGACATATAGTAATTCAAGAGGCAAAAAGAGAGAGAGAGAGAGAGAGAGAGAGAGAGAGAGAGAGATGAACTTCTTAAAATAATACGGGAGAAAAAAAACTCAAGTACAAAAAGAAGGGACATAAGAAATCAAACCAGATCTCCCATTTGAAACAATTCAAGTAAGAAGAGAGTGGAATAGCATATTTAAATGACTGAATAAAAGTAACTTCCAAACTAGAGTCCACTACCCAGAAAAACTCTCATTCATATGGGAGGGAGGACTAAAAATATTCTCAGACAAAAAAAAAACTCCCATTCTTTGTGCAAACCAAACCGATTCTATGTCCAGTCCCGCAAAACTCAGTAGTAATCCGTGGGTATGTGAGGGGGTCCCAGCCTAAAAAATTAGGAGAGAGAAACGGGACCCAAGACAAAGAGTCTGATCAAGGGCCAAATTTATTGAAGCAGATGACCGGCTTATATACTCTGGCAGATCAGGGGGAGAAGAGGGGAAATACAAGAACACCCTTTGTATTACAGATGACTTCATGTATATAATTTTACAAGGTACAATTTGACATTTTTTCAAAAACATTTTGTGGTCAACTTAGACAGGTCAAACCTGGAACATTTGTGTAAGTCCTATTCATACATTCTGTAACCAACATCTGTTTCTCATAACTTTTGACAGGACAATGGGCTGTTTCCATACTTAATTTCTATAGATGCATTCAACTGTCACAGTTCTCAGAACATAATCTACAACAGGATCTATGCTGTTTCCTGTGACTTTGGGTTTTGGCAAGTGCCTCTGCAAAACGTTCGGCATGTATGCATGCCACACAAAAGAAAAGTTTATGCTGTGGGGAAAGAAGGCAAGCGATACAGACTCCATCTTGAGTCTGCCCCTGACAATTTTAAATGATCTACTCAGAGATAAAGGACACAATTCAACCTCCAGATTGTAACAATAACCACCCTACACAACTGCACAACAGCCCTCTCTGTCAATAGTCTCCCTAAATGTCAATGGACTAAACTCTCCCATTAAAAGACACATAGTAGAGAGTTGGATTAGAAAATAAAAACCAGATTTCTGCTGCCTGCAAGAAACACACCTACAAGTATAGGATAGACATAGGCTTAAAATAAAGGGATGGAAATTAATTATTCAGGCTAATGGAAAACAAAAAAAGCTGAGGCAGCCATTTTATTTTATCTTTTTTTTTTTTTTTTGGGTTTTTGGGTCACACCTGGCAGCACTCAGGGGTTACTCCTGGCTTCATGCTCAGAAATTGCTCTTGGCAGGCTTAACGGACCATATGGGATGCCGGGATTCGAACCACCGACCTTCTGCTTGCAAGGCAAATGCCTTACCTCCATGCTATCTCTCCAGTCCCAAGGGACAGCCATTCTTATATCAGACCAAATTGCATTCAATTTCAAGAAAGTGATCAGAGACAAAGAGGGTCACTACTTACTGATCAGGGGAACACTAGACCAAGAAGTAATAACTCTGGTCAATATTTATGCACCAAATGCAGAGCCAGTAAAATATGTAAAGCATTTGATCACAAACCTGAAGTAACATATGGAAGGAAATTTGATAGTAGTAGTAGATCTCAATACTCCACAATTACCACTGGACAGATCCACCAGACAGAAAACTAGTAAATGAATAAGACCCCTAAATGAGAAATTAGAAGAACTAGGGTCCTCCACCCCCAGAAAGCAGAATACACATTCTTCTCAAGTGTACATGGAACCTTCTCCAGAATAGGCCATGCCTTAGGATATAAAGGTAACTTGCATAAAGTCACAAATATAAGAATTATTAGAAGCACCCTATCAGATCACTATGCAACAGAGATCAAGATTTACTGTAGAAAGCCTGTCTAGAGTGCAGGCCTGTGTGGGGGGTGGGGAGGAAGGACACTTGGGAATGTTGCACTGGTGAAGGATTATATATATATATATATATATATATATAAAATATATAAATATATATATAATATATATATAATATATATTATATATATATATTAAAAAATAAAAAAGAGAAAAGATAAGGCCTCCCAATTCTTACCACAGGCTGTGTTCTTTACACTGACTATATAGAAAGAGGAGGTACAGTAAATTTACCCCATATACACCTCAACCCAGGCCCTTTGCCTGGTCTGTATTGTGAATTGGGGGACAAAAAAATAAATAAAAATAGATGTACTGTAAAAAACTATGAAGAAAATCCAACACCTGGAGATTAAACAACATACTGCTCAACAACAGCTGGATCAAAAAGGAACTCAAGAAAGAAATTAAAAGATTTCTTGAAACAAACGATTATTAAGAGACAAATTGTCAAAATCTGTTGGACACAGCAAAAACAGTAACTAGGGAGAAACTCATAGCAATACAGGCCTATGTCAGGAAAGAGGAAATGACAAAAATAAGCAGTTTAAAGGGACACTTTAAGAATCTGGAACAACAGCAGCAAAGAAACCCAAACACAACCAGAAGACACAAAATAATAAAAACCAGAGCACAAATAAACAACATAGAAACTAAGATAACAATACAAATAAATCAATGGACCAGAAGTTGGTGTTTTGAAAGAATAAAGATAGACAAACCACTGGCAAGACTCACCAAAAAAAAAAAAAAAAAAAGAGGGAAAACAACCAAAAAATAGGATCACAAATGAAAAGGGAGAGATTACAACAGAAACTAAAGAAATCTAACACATCATGAGGACTTATTATAAACAACTATACTCAGACAGTTTAGAGAACCCAGAAGAAACAGACAGACTTTTGGAAAAATATCATCTTCTAAAACTGGATAAGTAGGATGTAGAAAGCCTAAACAGGCAAATCACATCTGAGGAAATTGAATCATTAATTAAGAAACTCCGAAGAACAAAAGTCCAGGTTCAGATGGCTTTACAGGTGAATTCTATCAAACATTCTGAGAATTATTACCATAATTCACATTTCTTCCAGAACATTGAAAAGACAGGAATCCTTCTTAATTCTTTTTATGAGGCTAATATTACACTCATTCCTAAAGATGGCAAAAGAACACCGCCAAGAAAAAAAACTATAGACCAATCTCACTAATGAACAGATGCAAAAATTCTCACCAAAATCTTAGCAAACCGAATTCAGAAATACATCAAAAAGATTATACACCATGACCAAGTGGGTTTTATCCCAGCAATGCAAGGATGGTTCAACATATTCAAATCAATCAACATCACATGATTATATCAATTGAGAAGGCATTTGACAAAATTCAACACCCTTTTATAATTAAAACACTCAGCAAAATAGGACTGGATGAACCTTCCTCAAGATAGTTAAAGCTATCTATGAAAAGCCCACAGCCAACATTATCCTTAATGGTGAAAAACTGAAAGCATTTCCACTAAGGTCAGGAACTATGCAAGGTTTTTCACTCTCTCCACTCTTATTCAATATAGTTTTAGAAGTCTTAGCAATAGTAATCAGACAAAATAGTTTAATCAAAGGAATCCAAATAGGGAAAGAGGAACTCAAACTACTTCTTTTTGCAGATGATCTGATAATATATATTGAAAACCCTAAAGAGTCCAAATAAAGCTCCCAGAAACAATTAACTAATACAGCAAAGTGGCCTGCTACAAAGTCAGTACACAAAAGACAGTAGTGTTCCTCTATACAAATAACAAAGTAGAGGAGAAAGGATTAAGGAGAGAATCCCATTTAAAATAGTTTCCAAACATATCAAGTACCTAGGAATCAACCTTATAAGAGAAGTGAAGGACCTATACCATGAAAACTTTAAAACACTTCAGAAAGAAATTAAAGAGGACCTAAGGAGATGGAAGAACAACCCATACTCATGGGTATGTAGAATCAACATTGTCAAAATGACAATCTTTCCTAAACTTCTATATAAATTCAATGCAAGCCCTATCCAAATTCTACATCATTTTTAAGGACATAGAACAATCAATTTTAAAATTTATCTGTAACCACAAAAGACTAAGGTTAGCCAAATACATACTGAAAAACAAGAACCTGGGTGGCATCTCTTTACCTAACCTGAAGCTTTACTATAAAGCCATAATGACCAAAATTGCATGGTACTGGAACAAAGACAGAGTCTCAGGCCAGTGGGTTAGAACAGAATATCTAGATATCTAGAGATAAACCCTCAAATATACACTCAATTAATATTTCAAAAAGGAGCAAAGAACTTGAGATGGATCAAAGACAGTCTCTTCAACAAATGGTGTTGGAACAACTGGATAACCACCTGTAAAAAATTAAAGATTGATCCATACCTCACACCTTACACAAAGTCAACTCAAAATGGATTAAAGACTTTGAAATCAGACCCAAATCTATAAAGTTTATTGAAGAAAAATAGGCAGAAAAATCCAAGACCTATATATCAAAAAAGTCTTTGAGGATAGAATGACAATGGCAAAAACATTAGCATTAAACCTAAATACATGGATCCACATCAAACTAAAAAGTTTCTGCATGGTGAAAGAAATCTAGTTAATACTAGAAGACAATTAATGTAATGGGAAAAAATTTGCACTCAACACATCAGATAAAAGGCTAATATCTAGGATATGCAGAGCATTCAGAAAGCTGAGCTCCAAAATATCTAACAAAGCCATAGATAAATGGTGAGCAGAAATGAATAGACACTTCTCTGAGGAAAACTGAAAGATGTCCAACAGATGTATGAAAACATGCTCACCTTAACTCACCATTAGGGAAATCCAAATTAAGACAACAGTGAGGAACCACCTTACACCAGTGAGGATGGCTCACATCAAAAATAATGGGACCAATCTCTATTGGCTGGGATGTTGTAAGAATGGAACTTTCGTTCCATTGCTGGTGGGAATGCTGCTTGGTTCAACCCCATTGGAAAACTGTGTGGAGAGTGCTCAGTAAACTCAGAATTGAGCGCCATATGACCCAAAAATTGCTCTCCTGGGTATCTATCCCCAAGTCGGAAGGACATTCATCCCAAAGTATGCATTCTAGCACTCAGTACAATAGCCAAGATTTAGAACCAGTCTTGATGCCCAACAACAGAGGAGTGTATCATGAAGATGTGTTTTTATACACAACGGAATACTACATAGCAGTTAGAAATGATACAATCAAGGATTTTGCAGCAACATCGATGGATCTACAAAATATGTTAAATGATGTAAGCCAGAAGATGAAGGATAAATACAAAATAATAGCACTTTTCTGAGGTACTTAGATTATATACACCATATGTACTTATAATACTCCAAGAAAAAATGAGATGGTCTAATAGGGTAGAAACTCTAAGCACTGTAGTTTTCAGCATTTACTGAGGAGAAGTGTTCAAAAACAAATGGAAGAGGAACAACGCAAAGCCTCAACTATCCATTATACCATAAAGAAACCAGAAAAATGGAAACAACGGTTTAGTGAACAGGTATGTAATCAGCCTTTTACTACAAAGGCCTATAATAATGTCTTAGTGAGCTCATATACAGATACTGGTAAAGAATATGATTGGAAGCCAGAGACTCTAGTGACAGCATTTTCAAACAATATGTTTTAGTTTAATATGTTTAATCTTACTAGGTATAAAATAACCCCTCAAAAAATAACCCCTCAGCTTCTCTGTCCACGGAATTCTTGGGTACAAAGGGTGGACACCCTAATTTGATACCTCAGTGTTCAGTTATACTAGATATCATATTCAGTTTGCATTATGAAAATGTCTTGATAAAACACCCCAATATACCCTTTTTCTCTAGTTTATATTGTATATTAGGACCTGAAGCATATGACCATTCAGACCACTGAAACAGTCAACTGCGAACCACAGAATTGTATTACAGGACCTACTCATTGAACATGTTTGTCCAAGTTAACATTTCCTTTCTCTCTTTCTCTCTCTCTTCTCCCTACTTCGTTCATTCTCCCCTTTCTTCTTCTTCCTCTTCTTCCTCCTTCTCATCAATTCAATCTATGTCAAATAAAAACCACACTGATAGTTTCTCTTTAGGAAAGGAACTTCGATACATAAGATGCAGCAACAATACTACATAGGGTAGCCTCCCACATAGGTAGGCCTTATTAACACATTGTTTCATACTCGAGATGTGAAACCTATGTGTATCCTAAACTACTCCAGCCATTATGCTAAATGAAAGCTTAATTTAGCAAGGACCAACCCCATCACTGACAAAATGCCTAGAAACTGGAAAAACCTCCCAGTTCTGATGCACCAACCCAATCTCTTTTATTTGATTTATTAAACTTTTTAAGATTTATTTTTACTATATTTACCTACTTTTCTGTTCTCCTCTCTCTTATCCTCTGCTCTCCCTTCCTCTCTTTCTTGAGCTATACCTAAGCTAATTATTTATCTTAATTCAACCCATCCTATTAGGGTCAGACCTCTAACAACACTTTAAGAATAGATCACTAATGTAAGTCTTTATGTGGGCATAAATACATAGAGAGAGGACTCCTCTATGAGAGTCAAACCTAAATTGTAAACCATGCCTATAGTGTATATAACCCCTCCTATATACTATTGCTCCTTTCTCCCTTCAGAAATCCTACTATCCCTTCACCCTCCAGTCCCAATCTGATATCCCGCCTTATTAATGATCTATACCCTCAGTTCTTATCCCATTAGGTATCAAAACCGACCTCCTACTCCAATAATCCATCACCAAGCTCCCAAACGAAGGGACACACACTCAGCCCCACATCTCCTCCCCTGTCAAGAAACTACAATCAATGCTCCTGCTGACTCATGCTCTGTGGCCCTTCTTATCACCCCCACAAGTGTGAACTGTTGCTTGATACCAGATTCACCAGGACTCCCAGTGAAAGCACTCTACCCTAGCCCTTTCTGCCTCATTTTCATTGATTTTCCCTTTATTTTTTTATTTTTTTTTAATTTTTTTTGGGGGGGCACACCCAGAGTTGCTCAGGGGTTACTCCTGGCTGTCTGCTCAGAAATAGCTCCTGGCAGGCACGGGGGACCATATGGGACACCGGGATTCGAACTAACCACCTTTGGTCCTGGATCGGCTGCTTGCAAGGCAAATGCCGCTGTGCTATCTCTCTGGGCCCGATTTTCCCTTTATATATAATATATAATTATGTTATATTATATATTTTATATATAAACTATATACTATACATACATATATACATATGTATATATACATATATACTATACATATATATACTATACATACATTCATATATACATACATACTTGTTTTTGCTTTCTTCTCCTTAACTTCATCTGTTTTGGTTCTACTTGGTACAAAAACCTACAAGAAAAAGTCTTGCCTGGGATTAAAGCTCAAGTCAAAACCAAGGCACAGAGACAATGGGGCCTGACACTCTCACCCCCAAATGCACCAGCAGTATAATATATCACCTTTTCTTTTTGCACAGGCACACTAAAAAGGGAGAAATTTTTCATATAGAAGCAAGCTCTTATCTGCTAAGGATAAGAACTCATACATTTTACAATACAGGGTACCTCCTTGAACATGTCATGTGGACCCAATTTAGACTTCATGTGATTAGACAGTGACCATCCAACCATGAATCCTAGATCTCAGATATATAACCACATAGTTCTCCACAACAGCTCCAGGAATAAAACTCCCTCTGGGACATTCATAACACTGCTCTGACACCAACAAGCGCTAGTTTTGATAAGATATCCTGGCAGTGAGGAAATAGCAACAACTTGGTCTAAGAATAGATTATCTTACCTCACAACCTAACTATAAGATGAAATCAGAAGACATGTCATCCTATGAACTGTGCAAAAGCCAAGATCACTAACTTCAGAAGACTGACTGTGACAACCATGACTGGGCAGAACCTATCCCAAGACCAATAAAGAAAACCCTAGTCTAGGCTTTGGCTTACAACCTATACAACAACAAAGGTCTCTAATGCCAGAGGCCTGACTGAGACAACTGCAACTGAGCAGAACTTCTGGAAACATAATGAAAGACTTTATCCTAGGCTTCACCCTATGATTGGTGCAAAAACCAAGACCAACAACTACAGAAGACTAATTAAAAAAAGTGATGGAACAGAATTTCTAGAACCATAAAGAAAGACTTCATCCCAGGCTCCATCCTGTTCAAATACCAAGATCTCTAGTTTCAGAGATAAAATTTCAGAGGCCTGATTTTATCATCCACAACTGAGTGGAAAGTTTCCAGACATCAAAAAAGGACCTAGGGGAGAGAATAAGAACATACAAGGAGCCTGTAGTTATTCCCATGACAGTATACTTTAAGGGCAGAGAAACCCTGTATCTCTTAGGCCAAGGGAATTTCCTTTCCAATCTCCCCAATATTTACTGTGCCTATGTGAAACAAAAAAATATCACAAATTAATTTTTTTGTTATTATTGTTGTTTGTTTTGGTTTTTGTTTGTTTGATTTTGTGCTTTGTTTTGTTTTTATCTAAGGATGCTTGGTTGTTTTTTATTGCTATGGTGCTTATTGCTGTGGTGTTTTTCAGGTTTTGTTAGTTTGTTTTTGGTATTCTTGTTATGTTTTTCTTCCTTTTTCTTCTCTTAAATTGATATTTATAGCCTCTAGAAGAACTCCTATCATTTTTTGCTTGTTTGATTTTTGTCCCCCCCCTTTTTTCTTTCCTTCTAACGGAACTACATAACTTGAACCACCTTGTTCCACCTCACAAATTGGAGAAGAAATAATGGAGGGTACCAAGATCAAACAGTCATATGAACATTGAGTAGAAATAAAAAAAATGATCAGACTTAAACACCAAATCCAAAGCCAATGACAACAGAATCGATACCCAATCTACAACAAGCTAGACATAGAGAGGACCACTTATACTAGCAGGGGGCAAAGAAGGGGAATATGGGATGCATGCTGGGAACAGGGGTGGAGGGAGGACAACATTGGTGGTGGGAATGCCCTGATTCAATGTCACTATGTACATAAAATATTACTGTGAAAGATTTTTAATCCACTGTGGTAAAAATAAAAGTTATTTAAAAATGACCAAGTTGTCATTTTTATTGAACAAACTTGTGAGTAAAAACAAGAAAGGAAGAAAAAGAGACAAGAAATATGTGCACACAGAAACTCTCAAAGTGAGCCAATTCTATTAGAGTTTTGATGAGTGAATGAATCTGCTTAAGATAAATCAGGTAATTTAATTAAAAGTAATTATGGCTTCCCAAAAAGTCCAGGTCACAGAGAAAAATTATTCCAGGTTCTCTCAAGGGAAAGCATTTCTTATTTATTTAGTTTTGGGGCAACAATACTCTATGCTCATGGATTACTTCTGGCTCTGTGCTCTATTTTCACATCTGGCAGTACTTAGAGACCATATGTGGTGCTGGGTTATTTTAGAGGTGTCATGTATGTATAAGCCATTATCTTAAATTTCATACAATCCCTCTGGCAAAGAAACCTACTATTTAGGTTTCTATTTAGAAACTCCTATTTAAAAGAAAAATCTAGTACCTCAGAATAGTAAGAAAAGCTCTACAGACAAACTAACAAAATATAGCAGAAAGGTAAAATACTTAAAACATATACTCTGGATATCAGTAGATACATAAGAAAGCAGGATCAATCTCATACTACATTCGTATATTAGAATGTCCAATAGGGCATGACATGACTAAGTAGATTTTTCCATAGATAAATAATTAATAACTTTCAAAATATAAAATATTTAAAAATAAAATATCTAGAGCTAAAATAGAACATTTGAAACTAAAAATATATTCCAGAAAACTGTCATAATTCAGACATTCCAAAAAAATTTAGTGAAATATTCAACAAATAAATTATGATTATATTTTTCAGGATGATGATAATGATAATGATGGTGATGGCGATGTTGATGGCAATGAAGAAGAAGCAGAAGAGGATGAGGAGAAAGAGGAGGAGGAAAAGGTTAGATAGAATATAATCTTCAGAAGCAAAGGCAAAGAATTCTATTGCAATATAAATTATAAGAAATGTGTAGATTCTAAAAAGATAAATATAATTATTTTGAGAAGTTTTACAACTCAAAAAGAGATCAAATGGTTTAAAGATAAAATTTACAGTAGTAAGTGCAAAAACATTTTCAGATTATTTTTTAGAGCAGGCTTCCCAAAGGCAAACTACAAATAAATGAATTGGTTTTCTTTTGTTTTATTGAAAATGTTGGACTTATCCAAGAAATTGTTGAAGAGGAATTGGCAAACCTGAAAGGGAAATTTGAGGTCCCAAACTGGTCCCTTCACACAATTTCAGTGGGAACATATGAACATTGCTGGGAACTGGATGATGCTGAGATCAAAGGCACACGTGTTTTCTCAAAGCCAGAGAGTGCAGGCACTAAGCTTTGTATGTCACAGTGATCTCCACAGTGGTCATAGACTCAAGACTCAAGGCAGATTCAAGGTGACTGCTCTACAGAACATTTAGGAAATCCCTTCTGTTAGGCTTCTTAGGATTCCTGGGGATGACTTTAGAGCAAACAGATCCATATAGATTAGCAGAGAAAAGTCCAATTTAATATTATGTGTATCAGAAGAAAAAGATACAGAATCTCATGTGGCCCGAATAGCTGGCTTTAAGCAATAAAAAAGTTATGTCTAAAGAACAGACAAGGGCTCAGAACTCGGGAAAGCTTCAGTTTGGGCAAATACTTCACTGAGCTATGTTTGTCTGACATCACTTCTGTCTCTTGTCATGATGCTCTGTTTCTTTTCTTTTTTCTGTAGGGGAAAGATATTTTATAGAAGTAACTCACTCTGGCTTTTAAAGGAATAGACTAGAAGGTGGTTCAGCTAGCCAGGAGGTTTAGAGGAGCATGTATTCAGACATTGATTAGTTTATCCCAATTCTCTATAAACTCACATCTTTGAGTAGTCCTGATCTGAGATTTGACCGTTTGACTCTGTTGTAAAGCAGAAGAAGCCCAAGTGAAAGGTTAAATCTAATTGTGTAACTATTAAAGTTTTACTCAAATAAACAGCACCTGCCTTATCTGACTCTTTCTGCACACTCACTCTACCCACCTTCTTCTCTCTGCCCCCACATGTTATCCCCTAATTTTGTCACTAATTTTTGTCATTTTATCACTAATCCTAGTGAGTAGAGTCTGAAATACTGACTCTCCTATATATCACCCCCTTGCAATTAAATTTTCCTAGACTTTTCATTTCCCCATTCATTATTTTTATTTTTAGTTATTTAATATTTTTGGTTTTTGGTCCACACCCGGCTGTGCTCAGGGGTTACTCCTGGCTATCTGCTCAGAAATAGCTCCTGTCAGGCACAGGGGACCATATGGGACGATGCTGGGACCACTTTAGGTCCTGGATCGGCTGCTTGCAAGGCAAACACCGCTGTGCTATTTCTCCATCCCCCCATCCATTATTTTTTTACCCATTGAATGGACTGGGCAATGAATGTCCCCCCAGAAAGAGAGTTTGTAGTAGGAGAAAGTCATTCATGTGTGAGAACCTGAATGTTGAATGGATATATCTGTGTACTAGAGTCTTGAAATAACACAAAAGGATGTGTAAGTAAAGAAAATCCAAGCTGAGTGCAGGAAAGGCAAAAACGTTTCTTCAACAGTGATAGGCATAGAGGCCCAATGGTGTAGGAGACAGAATATTTCACTGTCTTTCAGAATGAGTGAGGCTTCTTTTTTCCAACCCTTCCCAAATCCAGAAGTCTAATTTAAAAATAACATCTAGGGGCTGGAGTGATAGCACAAAAAGAAAGGGGTTTGCCTTGCATGCAGCTGATCCAGGTCTGTGACCTGGCAACTCCAATGGACCCCTTCCCCCCAAACACTATAAAGAGTTAATTTCTGAACACAAAGCCAGGAGTAATCCCTGAGCAATACTGGATGTGGCACCAAAATTAAAAACATTTAATAAACAAACAAACAAATAAATAAATAACATCCAAAAGCTGGATCTTCTGGGAAGTATCTGGTTTGCTAAAAGAATATGCCAGTTCTGACAAAAAATGCATATCCAGAGACTGATGACCTCCACTTCAAATTGCTCTGTCTTCTGCAGAATTCTTCTAATGGGGAAACACCAGTCTAAGCCATTGCAGGTAATAGATATTGAGAAAGAATTCCAATTTTGCAGGCACATCCTGGGAGTGAGGCTAGAATGATAATAGACTATTCAGCATGCTGAGTGACATTGACAATGATATTTTGCTGTGTTACTCTGGTGCTTGAGCACACCATCCCTCATAGCCTTAAAATATCCAGAAAATATGCTCTAGTTATTATTTTATCTTCCCCAATATATTGAATTCAGTTCCTCTGCATGCACAGCTGAAAAGGTTTTAGATTTGTTGTACTACCAAGTAGACAGCCAGATTGGATTCAAAGATATTAAGAGACTTCAACTATTTTCTCTGGGCCTTAATATTTTACAGGAAATAAATTTTAGTAAGGTGGTGCAAATATTGATGGGGAATTTATTTTGTGAAAAGAACAGGTTGAAGAATTACACCTTCTGGTACTGTGCACTAAAATCTCAGCCGTTTAAAGATCTGAGGAGGTGAATGGCTATATTTTTATAAGAAAAACATAATTTACATAATTTTATAGAAAATGTGATAAAAATAAAAGTACCATAAAAATTGCATATGGCCCACAATGTGTAGTCTCCTTACAAGCTGGAATTTGAGTAAAAATGCCTATTAAACTGACTTCGGAAGCCTCATCTATGCAACTACCAATAGCACACAAAATTCAAACTTTTCAGAGGAAAACAGCATCATTAATGATCATCCAAAATTGATGTGATAATAGTTATTATGTGCCTCTGATTCTTAATTTTGGATGAGATTCTTTTGGATATTTTTCTTTTGTTGCTCATGTGTTATGAAGCAGGCATCTTGCTCAATCAAGCTCTTTATGTAGAATACTGCTACTTCTGACCCATCTCTGAGATGGAGACTGTGCAGTTGGTTTCTGGGCAGTATATGACATTCTATCTAGATGGACAATATGCAACTGACCCAGTTTAATGACAGACCCCAAGTAGAATTTCTCCAAGAACTGCCAAAAACAATCTCTGAGCACAACCAACTGTGTCCAAATTTAAAGGGAAAAAAAAAAGGATGAACTAAATGAAATGCACCAATAAATCTTTAGACAAGAGTGATAAAGAAGCAGAGGCAAGTAGAAATAAGAAGACATGAACACGGGGGATGTGAACATGGCTAAAATAATTCTGTCTGGTTGTTCTCTCTCTATTGTTATCTTCTGGTTTCTCATCTTGCATTTTTGAAAGAAGGCTGTATAACACACATTTTGTCCAAAAGACTTGTTCTGTGCAGATTTATATAAGATGAAAATTTTCTAGTGAGGGGAGACAGAAAGAGAAGGGGGGAGAGAGAGAGAGAGAGAGAGAGAGAGAGAGAGAGAGAGAGAGAGAGAGCAAAGAACAGTAATTATGTTTTCTCCTTTTCCTGCCATTCACACATAAGCCTGAGGACTTAGCAGAGTTTTTGCAACTAGATTTTAATAAACAATAAAAACAAAGTCTAAAGAGTAAGTATGAAAAAGCAGAATGTGAAAAAGAACCTGGTAGGGTGGTTATCTTGAGTACATGAACCCATATGGAAAGAGCCCAGCCCCTGGTAGGGGGGGAGAAAGAAAAGGAGGCATGAAATGTGCATGTGTTTATTCAGCTTCAACTCAGGTTTGTTATCTCTTGGAGCTAAACACATTTATTACTTACATATATAAGTAATATATATGTGTATATATATAGATATATATATTTAGAGGGAAAATCATTGAGTATTGATTCCTGCTTTTTTATATTTTAAGTCAATGAAAGCAATGATTGCCTCAGGGTTGTATTAAGTAAAAAAATAGATATCTTTGCATCTCCCTTTATTCTTTTTTATTTACCTATTTATACTCAACAAGAATAAATTTTCATTTGATTAGCTTCTTAATTATGATTAACTTTCCTTAGTCTTTTCTCTTTATTTAAGTCGATTGTGTTTTATCTCTTAATATTGTCCAAATCAATACATAATGGTGTCATAATTCTGTCTTATTCACAAACCTGTTCTTTCAGCAAATTTTGCTTCCTTATATTCCTGCACATAAGCCCACTATTAACACATAGACTAATATTAGAGCTCATGTCATCAACATTTCCTTCCAAAAATGGTTGAATTGACTTACAATATATAATTCTGCTCTTTACTTATTGCTTAAATATGTTTCCTTTTTACAGCGGAAAACAGAATTTATCAGCAACACTTTATAAGCCTTCCAATTTCCTTTCATGATAAAATAATCAAACCACCTTCCATGAACTAATACTTGTATCTGGTTGATCCAGGTTCAAATCCCTGGCATCACATCAGGTCTCTTAAGTATTGCAATAAATCAAAACTGAGCTCAGAAGATCACCAGATGTGGCCCTCAAAACAAGAAAAATTAAGAAATATTGGGTAAGATAAATAGGACAGATGTGATGGCACTTCCCCTGAATGCAGCTGATGCAGGTCCAATCCCTAGAACACCATATGGTACCCTGAGCACTACCAGTAGTGACCCTTTAGCCCTGCTGAATGTACAAAATACAAAAAAATACAAAAAAACCCTACAAGTTTTCAGTATTAATAATTAAAAAATATGCATTGGTTTTTTAAATTTAAATAAATAATATTTTATTTAATATTAAGAAACTTATTTATATAACAAAACGGCTCAATTTTATAAGATAATAATATTGTTGAGAGTGTAGTATGAATATCTTAACAAAAATTAAAGTTACATTGCTTTAATAATGCCTTTTATGCTTTTCAGATTAAAAAATTTAGAGAAGGAACTCTGCTGGATTTAAGATGCCAGCGCCCCTATCTGCCTCTCTTCTGTGCTGTGCTGCATTTTTGGCCTGATTTCATCCTGTGTGTGGCTCATCTGCAGATAGCCTGCCTTCCCTGGAGCCTTCCATGGAGGTGGGTCTACATGCCCAGAGAGGAGCCACTGAACTCTGCTGGATCTCAGATGCCAGCACCCTTATCTGCCTCTCTTCTGTGCTGTGCTGCATTTTCAGCCTGACTTTATCCTGTGTGTGGCTCATCTGCGGATAGCCCGCCTTCCCTGGAGCCTTCCATGGAGGTGGGTCTACAGGCCCAGAAAAGGAAGAGCAAGAGGAGCACGGCCGCTCCACTTCGCTGCCCTGCACATCATTTAGCCAATGAATACAACCACAACACGTAGAAAAACTAACAATACAAGTGTGACAATGGGGAAACAATGCAGGCCAGCCCCAGACATAGAGAATGACAATGGCAACTCTGATGAATTGAACATGATCAACCAACTAGTCAGTCTCTCAGATAAGGAGTTTAGAGTCGCAATATGGAGATGTTCAAAGAACTCAAAGAAAGTATAGAAGAGAATACTAATAAGAATCAAGAGAATATGAAGATAGAAATCAGAAAACTCCAAACTGAAATTTCAGGTCAAATAACAGGTCTGAAAAACTCAGTAGATGAATTGAAGGAAAACATGGTTGAGCTTTCCCACGGGTTAACAGCAGCTGAGGATAGAATTAGTACACTGGAAGATGAGATGAATAACAATTCCATTCAGCAGAAGAAATTGGAAAAAAAAAGCCTCAAAGCAAATGATCAAAAAATGAAAAAATTACTCAAAGAATGGGAACAGATGAAAATAGAAGTCTATGATAAGCTCAACAAAAACAACTTAAGAATCATTGGAGTCCCAGAGACCCAGGAAGAAAATCTCCAGGAAGAAAATCTCCAGGAAGAATCAACGGTCAAGAACATCATTAAAGAGAAACTACCAGAGCTAATGAATACATGTGATCAAATCCTGCATGTCCAAAGAGTACCAACTAAAAGAGACCCCAGAAAAAACACCCCAAGACACATCCTAGTCACAATGACAAATCCCACAGATAGAGACAGAATTCTGAAAGCAGCAAGATTGAAAAGAGAAATTACATTCAAAGGAACATCCTTGAGATTTATTGCAGACCTGTCAATAGAAACACTAAAGGCCAGAAGGCAGTGGTGGGACATAGTGACAAAACTGAATGCTTCGCCTAGAATACTGCACCCAGCAAAACACACTTTCAGGTTTGAAGGAACAATACATGGTTTCACAGACAAACAACATCTCAGAAACTTTACAGACTCAAAACCATTCTTAAAAGAAAAACTGAACAGCCTACTTTAAGACAAGACTGACCAACAGACACACCAAACTTTGATATAAATATGGCACTAACTCCCAGGACAATTCTTTCTCTCAATGTCAATGGACTAAATGCACCAGTTAAGAGACACAAAGTGGCTAAATGGATCAAAAAACTCAATCCAACCTTCTGCTGCCTACAAGAAACACATCTGAATAGTCAGAAAAAAATAGACTCAAAATAAAAGGCTGGGGGAAAATCATCCAAGCAAACACCACCCATAAAAAAGCTGGAGTGGCCATAATAATATCAGATGATGCAAACTTATACTTAGGAAAGTTGTATGGGACAAAGATGGACATTTTGTATTAATCAAGGGATACGTGCAGCAGGAAGAAATCACTCTCCTAAAAATATATGCACTGAATGAGGGACCAGCAAAATATTTAATAAAATTGTTGACAAATCTGAAAAATAATATCAATAACAACAAAATAATTGTGGGGGACCTCAACACGGCTTTGTCAACACATGACAGGTCAACCAGACTGAAACCCGACAAGAATATACTAGACGTGAACAGAGAAATGGAAGAAAGAGGCCTAATAGATATATACAGGACATCCACCCCCAGAAGCCTGGATACACATTCTTCTCTAATGTACATGGGACATTCTCCAGGATAGACTACATGCTAGCACATAAAACATACCTCTATAATATCAAGAGGATAGAAATTTTGCAGGCTACCTTTGCTGATCACAAGACCCTGAAATTATATGTAAACTACAAAGGGACACAGAAGAAAAACTTTAATACCTGGAAGTTAAACAGACTAATACTAAATAACCAGTGGGCCCGAGATGAAATCAAAGAGGAAATCAAAACCTTCCTGAAAACAAATGACAATGGAGACACAAACTATCAGAACCTATGGGACACAGCAAAAGCAGTACTGAGAGGAAAATTTATGGCTTTACAAGCACACATCAGGAAAGAAGAAGGGGCATACCTGATTAGCTTAATGACGCAGCTCATAGAATTAGAAAGTGCTCAACAGAAGACCCAAAAATAGAGAGGCAGAAGGAAATAACAAAGCTGAAAGCAGAAATCAATGAAGTGGAAACCCAAAAACAATCCAAAAGATCAACGAAAGCAGAAGTTGGTTCTCTGAAAAAAATAAACAAGATTGATAGACCACTGGCAAAACTAACAAAGAAAGAGAGAGAGAGAAACTTGATAACTCGTATTAGGAATGAAAAAGGAGAGATCACTACTGATATGGTAGAGATACAAAGGGTAATCAGAATCTACTTTGAGAAACTCTATGCCACCAAAAATGAAAACCTGGAAAAAATGGATAAATTCTTGGACTCATAATCTTCCATGGTTGAATGAAGAAGATGTAGCATATTTAAACACCCCCATCACTATCAAGGAAATTAAGACAGTAATCAAATGTCTGCCCAAAAACAAATGTCCAAGCCCAGATAGATTTAGTAATGAATTCTTTCAAACCTTTCAAGAGGAACTACTACCAATCCTGGCAAGACTCTTTCATGAAATCGAAAAACCAGGAACACTTCCAAATAGCTTTTATGAAGCCAACATCACCTTGGTACCTAAACCAGACAGAGATGCTATCAAAAAAGAAAATTACAGACCAATATCGCTGATGAATACAGATGCAAAGACCCTCAACAAAATCCTGGCAAATAGGATTCAATGCCTCATTAAGATCATCCACTATGATCAAGTAGGTTTTTTGTCAGGAATGCCAGGATGATTTAACATCCATAAATCTATCAACATAATAGACAACATCAACAACAAGAAAAATAAAAAATTACATGATCATATCAATAGATGCAGAGAAAGAATTTGATAAGGTCCAACACCCATTCTTGATCAAAACTCTCAGCAAGATGGGAATAGAAGGAACCTTTCTCAATATAGTTAAGGCCATCTACCACAAGCCAGAGGCAAATATTATCCTCAATGGAGAAAAACTAAAATCCTTTCCTCTAAATTCTGGCACAAGACAAAGCTGTCCTCTCTCACCATTCCTATTCAACATAGCACTGGAAATATTTGCTATAGCGATTAGTCAAGAAAAAGATATCAAGGGAATCCAGATAGGAAAGGAGGAAGTCAAGCTCTCACTGTTTGCAGATGACATGATAATCTACTTAGAAAACCCTAAATTCTCTACGAAAAAGCTTCTAGAAACAATAGACTCATATAGCAAGGTGGCAGGCCACAAAATTAACACACAAAAATCAATGGCATTTTTATACACCAATAGTAATAAGGAAGAAATAGACATTAAGAAAACAACCCCATTCACAATAGTGCCACACAAACTCAAATATCTTGGAATCAACTTGACTAAAAATGTGTAGGACCTATACAAAGAAAACTATAAAACTCTGCTCCAAGAAATAAGAGGACACACGGAAATGGAAGCACATACCCTGCTCATGGATTGGCAGGATTAACATCATCAAAATGGCAATACTCCACAAAGCATTGTACAGATTTAATGTGATCCCTCTAAATATACCCATGACATTCTTCAAAGAAGTGGATCAGGCACTTTTGAAATTTATTTGGAACAATAAACACCCTAGAATAGCTAAAGCAATCATTGGGAAAAAGAATATGGGAGGAATTACTTTCCCCAACTTTAAACTTTACTACAAAGCAATAGTTATCAAAACAGCATGGTATTGGAATAAGGACAGGCCCTCAGATCAGTGGAATAGTCTTGAATACTCAGAGAATGTTCCCCAGACATATAATCACCTATTTTTTGATAAAGGAGTAAGAAATCCTATATGGAGCAAAGAAAGCCTCTTCAAGAAGTGCTGTTGGTACAACTGGCTAGCCACTTTCAAAAAACTGAACTTAGACTCCCAGCTAACATCATGTACGAAGGTTAAATCCAACTGGATGAAAGACCTCGATATCAGACCTGAAACCATAAGATATATAGAACAACACGTAGGTAAAATACTCCAGAACATTCAGACTATAGGCATCTTCAAGGAGAAAACTGTACTCTCCAAACAAGTGAAAGCAGAAATTAACAGATGTGAATATATTAAACTGAGAAGGTTCTGCACCTCAAAAGAAATAGTGCCCAGGATACAAGAGCCCCCCACTAAGTGGGGAAACTATTTACCCAATACCCATCAGATAAGGGGCTAATCTCCAAAATATACAAGGCACTGACAGAACTTTACAAGAAAAAATATCTTATCTCCTCAAAAAATGGGGAGAAGAAATGACAGACACTTTGAGAAACAAGAAATACAAATGGCCAAAAGACACATGAAAAAATGCTCCACATCACTAATCATCAGGGAGATGCAAATCAAAACAACTATGAGGTACCACCTCATACCCAGAGATTGACACACATCACAAAGAATGAGAACAAACAGTGTTGGCGGGGATGTGGGGAGAAAGGAACTCTTGTCCAGTGCTGGTGGGAATGCCATCTAGTTCAACCTTTATGGAAAGCGATATGGAGATTCCTCCAAAAAGTGGAAATCGAGCTCTCATAGACCCAGCTATACCACTCCTAGGAATATACCCTAGAAACACAAAAATGCAATACAAAAATCCCTTCCTTACACCTATATTCATTGCAGCACTATTTGCCATAGCAAGACTCTGGAAACAGCCAAGATATCCTTCAACAGATGAATGGCTAAAGAAACTGTGGTACATGTACACAATGGAATATTATGCAGCTGTCAGGAGAGATGAAGTCATGAAATTTTCTATACATGGATGTACATGGAATCTATTATGCTGAGTGAAATAAGTCAGAGAGAGAAAGATACAGAATGGTCTCACTCATCTATGGGTTTTAAGAAAAATGAAAGACAGACCGGATAGATAGCATGAAGGTAAGGCATTTGCCTTTCATGCAGAAGTACGGTGGTTCAAATCCCGGCATCCCATATGGTCTCCCGAGCCTGCCAGGAGCGATTTCTGAGCATAGATCCAGGAGTAACCCCTGAGCACTGCCCAGTGTGACCCAAAAACGAAAAAAAAAAAAAAAGATTTCTTGTGCAGGTTTCACATAGTAAATGTTTTGGGGCCGGAGAGGTGGCACTAGAGGTAAGGTGTCTGACTTGCAAGTGCTAGCCAAGGAAGGACCAGGGTTCAATCCCTCGGCGTCCCATATGGTCCCCCAAGCCAGAGGCGATTACTGAGCGCTTAGCCAGGAGTAACCCCTGAGCATCAAACGGGTGTGGCCCAAAAAAACAAAAAAAGAAAAAAATGAAAGACATTCTTGCAATAATAATTTTCAGACACAAAAGAGAAAAGAGTTAGAAGTCACAGCTCACCTCATGAAGCTCACTGCAAACAGGGATGAGTTTAGTTAGAGAAATCAGAACTTTTTTAACTATTGTAATAATGAGAACGTATGAGGGTTATAGAAATCCTGTCTAGAGTACAGGCAGGGGTTGGGTGGGGAGGAGGGAGATTTGGGACATTGGTGATGGGAATGTTGCACTGATGATGGGTGGTGTTCTCTACATGACTGAAACCCAAACACAATCATGTATGTAATAAATTGGTTAAATAAAAAATATATAAAAAAAGAAAAAATTTAGAAAGTATTATCTTGTAAATTTATTGTTACTTATTTTTCTACTTAAATTTGTTTTCTCTTATAGTTATGCAAGTAAATCACAATATTTTACAGTAAAAAATAAGAACTTTGTTTTGCTATTTAGCCTGAGGGTTACTTATATATTTCATGGTCCCTAAAGCTATACTTTCCAACTCCCAAATGAAAATCTGGGTCTCCTTGACCTATTTACCAGTGAGAAAAAATGTATTCATTAATGTAACTGTCAATAGTTATACTTAAAATATGTTAACTATATATTTTACCTTTAGGGCTTTCCAGAAAGTATTAACAGAAGACTGTCTATTTTTATATGTATACAGAATGCATGACTTTATATATTTTTATGTTAAGAAATGAAAATTAATGTTTCACTAAAATAGAATTTATGAACACCTGTCAATAACATTTATTTCTTTAACAAATACTGTTGTCAAAATGATTGTTTCTAATTACCATCAGGGAAATGGGCCTTTAGAACCCTGACTTTTTCAGCCCTATCTTGATTTCCTTGAATTAGAATATACAGACACATGCAAACAGACACATTCACGTGTGAAATATATAAAAAGTAATTAATATGCTTTTCTTTGCATACTTAAACACATATATTACGACACATTATACCTAAGAGAAAGAGGTAACAAGTTATTACCCAACAGTTACATTTATCATTTAGTCTACAAATAATTGCCTTTTAAAGTTAAATTGTTAGGTATGGTAGGTAATAAAATCCCTTTCCAACTGAATAAAAATATAACAATTATATTAACTCCTGTCTTCCACTATATTCATAGACCCTACTCACTGCTCCTGCACTTCTGCTTGCTGGTCCACCCTTCCAGAGGTGATATTAATTTCCTACTGATCTCATCAACCCTACTAAGAACAGAAGGTAGATCCCATTTCTTTTTGCTAGATTTTAGCAGTCTTTACACTTGGTCTCCACCATACTAGTGGACCCACATCAGAACTACTAAAGCATGTGGTAACACATATGACTGCATGACAGATCTGTAGCCCCTGCTCAATAAATTTCACACTGTGCACAGTTTTACTTACTGTCACTGGGTAAACATGAACAAAGAAGGAAAAGAGAAACTACCAATCTAATTGTTCAGTCTTCCAGGCAGTCTGAGTATAAACAAACCCTCTAGACCAGCAAGATCATAGGAAAATTATTGGAGAAAACACATAAAATCCCACCAAGTTCAGTTAGTAAAAAAAATAAAACAAAAGACAAAACCAACATCAAACACAAATTAGCTCTATAAACATTCTGAAAGAGACTTTAGTGACACCAAAGTGAGTTTGTTTCATGAGCTCAAAGAAGTAAAGGCAAAGCAATAGAAAAATAGGAGTCTAAGAGAAAAATCATAAACATAAATGAAGAATATGTTAGGTGTTATTAAAAAATAATTCTCAGCAGAGTAATAGTCTACTGAGAGTGAGTAGCTCTAATGTCAGATGAGGGAAACCTATAGAAAACAACAAAAGGTGAAAAAAATGTCTGAAAAGAAATGAACAGCATATCGTAGATTTATGCAATCAAGAGGAGCAATATAGAAATTATCAAAGTCCCTGAGGACCAAGATAGTGATTTTGCTAAGAAAACTATAGTTATCGCAGTCAAAAATTTCTCCATATTGAGATACACAGACAACTAAATATAAGAGGCACAAAGCGTCACAGCTAGGAAATCTCAACGAATATATCTCTGGAGTAACAGCAAAAAAAAAAAAAAAAAAAACAGAACCTTACATAAAAAGAAAAATTTAGTTTCACAACTTATCTGGTAATTAGTAAACTATCAGTCAGAAGAGGATGAAGTGGTAAATACAAACAAACAAACATACAATAAAATGAACCTCTTACCTAGAATTTTGTATATGGGACAGGAGCAATATTAAACTTGGAATTGTGTTTGTTTTGCATGTGGCCGACTTGGGTTTGATCCCTGGCAACTTAGATAATCTTCTGAGCTTGCCAGAAATAATTTCTAAGTTCAGAGCAGAAGTAACACTAAGCATTGCTGGGTGTGGCTCCCCCTAATAAAACCAAAAAAAAATCCTATAAGTCTCTATATTAATTTTCTATATTTTATACAGTGTTTGAAAAAAACAAAAAATATTTATAGATTTGAAGAAGTAATACAGAGCTTTATGCACAGGCAACATAATTCCCAATGACTAGGAAATGCATAATCTTGAAACCAGTTTTGAAAGAATCATTAAAGGGGATTTTTGAAAGGATAGGACAAAATTTCTTTCAAGTAGGAGAAAAAAGCACCATCCCTATTGTTTACCTTTTGTATTGAAAAAGGAAAATGCATGTCTATGGGTTACTATTTTCATATACTCACAAAGGAAATGGATGAAAGACAGAGTACAGTAAGATGCTTGCCTTGCATGCTTTTGATCAAGTTTAATCCACACCATCACATATAGCATATATAGTTCTATCAGCAGTGATCCATGAGCACAGCAGAGCATACTTTCTACTTCCAAAAAGAGATCTCTCCAAATGTATAGCAAAAAAAGAAACATAGTAAGACAACAACAAATAATCAAAGTAACTGGAACTTGGGAGGAATCTATGGAAAACAGGTGGAGAGAAGTGGTATGATGGATCTGATGTTGGAACAATTCATGATTGGTAAGTGTGATTACCAATAGTGATTAACACTATTATAAATTTAGTACCTCAAGAAAAATGGTTTAACATTAAATAAATCACCCTATATAAAATATATATATTTTATATATATTTATATATATATTATATATTATATAAAATATATATAAAATATATATATATAAAATATATATAAAAGCTGCATTGAAATTTATGCAAAGAATTTTGGCCTGCATTATAGGTTTTAATGATAAAATTCAAAATTCAATCACATATACAGCTAAAATAATTACTTGACTTTTGCATGTTATGCCAATGCATACATATATTATTTACATATATTTTGATGACTATTGTTAAATTTCAACTGTCTCCAATATAGAAGTATCAGTTTCATGTCAAATTATTAAACTATTATTAAATTATTTTGTAAGATTTTGTATAGACACCTACTATTTGCTCAAAGAATAAAAAATTAATGTGGCTGAGTGAAAGCCTCAAATTTAATTATCATAAGCATGTGCTATAAAAGGATCAAGAATATTCAAGAATATTATTTTTAAATGATCATAAATTATTTTACATTAACTATATAAATATATATATTTAAAAGTATTACTGATACTTTTCATGACACCAAGATTATATGTCTGTTGTATGACTGTGGAATACCACATGTTGACTTTGATTGACATACTCAGAAGAAAATTCTGAGAACAGTAATTGAAGAGTCTCTAACCTTGTTCACCAAATATATGTCATGTTTTCTTAGTTTAATATTTCAGAAAATCCTCCTGAACAATTTTCACATGACATCTGCCAAGTAAGCAAACAATTGAAATAAGAATATTTACCTTACATTAAATAGACAAAAATTAAAAAAAAGAATAACATGAGTACAAATTTCTGTTCAGCACCCAGAAAGCAACTTTTTCTAAATAATTTGAAAAGGAAAATAAAACCAACAAATCTTGGAACTTTGGTCAACAAATAACATCTAAATGGATCGTTTGGAGTGTATGAGCAAAACAAACCAGTTCCATGAATATTCAAGGAACCAAATTTATACCAGCACTATGGTTACCCCCACTTCCAAAGCCACCAGGTATATCCCCGGAAAGAGCCCTCCACCAGATTGACCACGGTAGCCACTGGCACCATTAGCCTCATCAGCAACAGCACAAACTCTGAACTGTTTGATCCAATTGGCCATTGAATATGGTTTGAAGCATCTGAGAAATGCAGGAGAGATGCTACATATGAGAGGTGCATTCATATGAATCCCAGATACCAAACTTCTCTCAAAGTATTTAAAAAAAATTGTTGGGTCAGAAAAATAGTAAGGGGATTAAGGTATGCATCAGAACAGGGTTCAATTTCTGCATCCCATATCGCCCCCTGAGCAATGCCAGAAATGATTTCTGAGTGAAGCCAGAATCAAACACTGATCACAACTCAGTATGGCTTCAAAATAAGAATTAAATACATATATAGTATCATATATATAGACAAAGTACATATTATGTTATTATAAAACAAGCATGTAGAAAATTTTGTATAGGAAACTAATATTACTAAATTATTTTACTTTTACACTGAATGACTTGAAATATCTTCAAAATTAACGGGACTTTCTAAATTTTATAGATTAAAAAAGATTCTTAGTTAAATTCAGGTATTACTTAACATTCCACAATTTATAGGGTTTTGGTTTTTATATTCTTTCCACATGAATTTCAATGGGAAATACTGATATTCATTTTAAGATGGGTTCTTCTTAAATTTAGCAAAAACTTACCAAGTAACAAACCCCCTACTTGAAACAATTATCTTATACTTATAAGTTAATGAATAGTTATAAGTTAATAAACTTATAAGTTTACAAATAGTAAACATCACTGACATTTAAGTTTTATTTCACTTATCTATTCACCCCTTCCATTGCTTCAAATGCGTACTTCATTAAAAATATTTGTCGTGGCTATTCAGTTTTACCAACTCTATTATAAAAACTAAACATTTAATAGCGTTTAGTCAGTGTCAGAAAAAGAGAAAAAACAGAAACAGCTATGCATGAAAGAAAAGGTCTTGCAAATATACCTGCAAATATAAGGACACATTATCACACAAATATCAGGATACATTGGGTGCCTGGTATTCAATGATATTTCAAAATTTGCAACTTATTAACTCACATAAAACATATTTTGTACAGCATTTCCCCCAAATAATATTTTCTTTTCTTTACTTTCTTTTTTTGTTTGTTTGTTTGTTTGTTTGTTTGTTTGGGTCCACCCGTTTGACACTCAGGGGTTACTCCTGGCTATGCGCTCAGAAATCGCCCCATATGGGACACCTGGGGATCGAATCACGGTTCGTCCTACGCTAGCGCTTGCAAGGCAGACACCTTACCTCTAGCGCTGCCTTCCCGGCCCCAAATAATATTTTCTTAACCTAAAATCTCTGACACTCAGCCTTGATCTTTAGGACCGCACACCTCTGCTCCTACTATGCCAAGTATAACCCTCAGAGACCCCAACCATCTCTGAAACTCAAGAGCCCTCCTTAGAAGAGATTTACTGGTGAAAGCCTTTGAGTTTGAGTTCTAGAACAGCAGAAACCAAAAATAAAGAGGTTAAAGTGGGGGAATGGAAAGTATTTCTAGTTTAATCAAAAAAATTCTTCCACACTGCAAACTTTTAACCCTATTACCTGTTTATACTTTAAAATGAGAATGAGGTTTTAGGATCTGATTCCACAATCATAAACTCACTGATTACATAAATAAAAACAATAGCCCTGATTTTTATCTGCAGGACTTCTAGGCAAATGATGACCTTTAAAGAATGCCAGTCCTTAAAAATTGAACTTAGGCGCGGGTCCCATCCCCCGGAAACCCCAGACGCCGGCCCGAAAGGCCTGCGCGGGTCCCTGCTCCTTCACGCGGGCGCCTAGCCCGCCACATCCCCCGGAGTCCCCAGACGCCGTCCCGGGAGGCCTGCGCGGGTCCCTGCCCTTTCACACGGGCGCCTAGCCCGCCACATCCCCCAGAGACCCCAGACACCGGCCCAAAAGGCCTGCGCGGGTCCCTGCCCGTTCACACAGGCGCCTAGCCTGGCACATCCCCCGGAGACCCCAGATGCCGGCCCAACTTGGAGGGGGCAGAGCTCCATTGACTCCCAGAGAAAGGAGGGGGGATTGGGAGCTAGGCTCAATAGCGCCAGCAACCAGTGTGGCCAGGAGTGGAACTGCACCGCTGACAGAAATAAGGAGTAGAAAAGCTATAATACCCACTGCAGGAAGGCTGAACTCTAGGTAGCAAAGGGGAGGAGAAAGAGCTAGGTTCAACAAGCCCACCCAACAGCACCCTCTAGAAACACCTTCAGGAAGGGGACCAAAGCAGGCCAAAATTAGAAGCCACAGCACTCCAAAACACACCATTAAATACAAAGAATTATGCGTAAATCAAGGAGATCCCTAATAACTGGAGACAACATGACAAACCCTATCAAGTTTCCAAGTCCACCAAAACGCATAGATCCATGGGAAGAAGACCTAAAAGCGGTCATGAGGAAGGAAATGCAAGAATTACTAAAACAGATGAAAGAAACCCTAGCAACCGAGTATAAGAAAGCCATGGATGAAAGAATCAGCCAAATTAAAGACGAAATGTCAAAGAACATGAGAGATTCCATACAAAAAGAAGTGAAGGATTTAAAAGACAAAGTAACAAGCCTTACGAGCAGAAACACAGAGTTGGAGAAGCACATCGAAGAACTCGAAGGAAAACTGCAATCAAAAAATGATCAAGAAACCAACAAAGAAATAAAAGGCAAAGCACTAGAAGGAAAAATCCAATATCTAATGAACAAGGACAAAAGAAACAATCTAAGAATTGTGGGTATACCAGAAGGGGAGGAAATAGGGAAGGGGAAAGAACAGGTAGTCAGGGAGATAATAACAGAGAACTTTCCCACCCTCTGGAAAGACAATTCAGGACAAATCCAGGAAGTCAAGAGATTCCCTAATAAAATAGACCCTAATAAACCCACACCAAGACACATAATAATCCAAATGGCAAAAAACAAAGAGAAAGAGGAACTCCTGAAAGCAATAAGGGAGAAGAAAAACCTCAAGTACAAAGGAAAGGACATAAGAATCAAACCAGATCTCCCATTTGAAATAATTCAAGCAAGAAGACAGTGGAATGACATATTTAAACGACTGAATGAAAGAAATTTCCAACCCAGGGTCCAATACCCAGCAAAACTATCATTCATATGGGAGGGCAGACTAAAAACATTCTCAAATATGAACGAACTTGAGCTATTTGTGCAAACTAAGCTGATCCTAAGCGACTTACTCAGAGACGAATTACACAATCCAAACCCCCGATTGTAACAACAACCACCCCACACAATACAACTGCACAACAGTCCTCTCTATCAATAATTTCCCTAAATGTTAACGGACTAAACTCTCCAATTAAAAGACACATAGTAGAGAACTGGGTTAGGAAAAATAAACCGGACTTCTACTGTCTACAAGAAACACACCTACAGTTACAGGATAAGCACAGGCTTAGAATAAAAGGATGGAAAGTAATCATCCAGGCCAATGGAAAACAAAAAAGAGCAGGGACAGCAATTCTTATATCAGACCAAATTGTATTCAACCTCAAGAAAGTGATCAGAGACAAAGAGGGTCACTACTTACTGATCAGGGGAACATTAGATCAAGAAACACTAACCCTGGTCAATATATATGCACCTAATCTAGAGTTAGCAAAATATGTGAGGCAACTACTGGCAAACCTGGAGAAACACATGAAGGGAAATGTGATAATAGTAGGGGACCTGAATACTCCACTATCACCACTGGACAGATCCACCAAACAGAAAAATAGCAAAGAAATAAGAGCTCTAAATGAAAAATTAGAAGATTTAGGGCTAATAGACTTATATAGAGCCCTCCATCCCCAGAAAGCAGAATACACATTCTTCTCAAACCCACATGGAACCTTTTCCAGAATAGATCATGTCTTAGGATACAAAGCCAACCTATATAAGACCACAAAGGTAAGGATCATTAGAAGTACCCTTTCAGATCACTATGCAACAGAGGTTAAAATTGATATCAAGAAGAAGCAATGGAGAAAAACTAATACCTGGAGATTAAATAACATGCTGCTCAACAACACCTAAATCAAAGAACTACTCAAGGAAGAAATAAAAAGATTCCTTGAGACAAATGACAATGAAGAGACAACATGTCAAAATTTATGGGACACAGCAAAAGCAGTAATTAGGGGGAAACTCATAGCAATACAGGCCTATGTCAAGAAACAGGAAAATAACAAAACCAACAGTTTAAAAGATCACCTCAAAGAATTGGAGCAACAGCAACAGAGAAATCCAACCACAACCAGAAGGCAAGAAATAATAAAAACCAGAGCAGAAATAAACAACATCGAAACTAAGAAAACAATACAAAAAATCAATGAGACCAGGAGTTGGTTTTTCGAAAAAATAAACAAGATAGACAAACCATTGGCAAAACTCACCAAAAAAAAGAGGGAAAACACCCAAATCAGTAGGATCACAAATGAAAGGGGAGAGATTACAACAGAACCCCAAGAAATACAACATATCATGAGATCATATTATGAACAACTATACTCAACTAGGCTAGAGAACCCAGTAGAAATCGACAGATTCTTGGACAAACACCCTCTTCCAAGTTTGGAAAAGGAAGATCTAGAAAGTCTAAACAGTCCAATCACCTCAGAGGAAATTGAAGATGTAATTAAAAAACTCCCTAAGAACAAAAGCCCAGGCCCAGATGGATTTACAGGTGAATTCTATCAAACATTTCAAGAAGACTTACTACCACTTTTCCATAGGCTTTTCCAAACCATAGAAAAAACAGGAATCCTCCCCAACTCCTTTTATGAGGCTAATATCACACTCATTCCCAAAGAAGGCAAAGACACCACCAAAAAAGAAAACTACAGACCAATCTCACTAATGAACATAGATGCAAAATACTTAACAAAATCTTAGCAAACCGAATCCAACACTTAATCAAAAAGATCATTTATCACGACCAAGTGGGATTCATACCAGGAATGCAAGGTTGGTTCAACATACGCAAATCAATCAACATGATACATCACATCAACAACATGAAAGACAAAAAACACATGATCATATCAATCGACGCAGAGAAGGCATTTGACAAAATCCAACATCCTTTCATGTTAAAGACACTCAGCAAAATAGGATTAGAAGGAACCTTCCTCAAGATAGTTACAGCTATATATGAAAAGCCTATAGCCAACATTATACTTAATGGTGAGAAACTAGAAGCATTCCCATTAAGGTCAGGAACTAGACAAGGCTGTCCACTCTCTCCACTCTTATTCAATATAACCTTAGAAGTCCTAGCAATAGCAATCCGACAAGAGAAGGGAATCAAAGGAATTCAAGTACGGAAAGAGGAACACAAGCTATCTCTATTTGCCGATGATATGATGATCTACATCAAAAACCCTAAAGAGTCCACAGTAAAACTCCTAGAAACAATCAACCAATACAACAAAGTGGCTGGATACAAAGTAAATACACAAAAGACAGTAGCGTTTCTATATACAAACAATGAAGTTGAGGAGAGAGAGATTAAAAATACAATTCCATTCAAGATAGTATCAAAAAATATCAAGTATCTAGGAATCAACCTTACAAGAGAAGTGAAAGACCTATACCAGGAAAACTTCAAAACACTTCAGAAAGAAATTGAAGATGATCTAAAGAAATGGAAGAACATCCCATGCTCATGAATAGGTAGAATTAACATAGTCAAAATGACTATCTTACCCAAACTTTTATATAGATTTAATGCAATCCCTATCCAAATCCAGACACAATTCTTTAAAGAAATAGAACAATCAATCACAAAATTCATCTGGAACCACAAAAGAGCCAGGATAGCCAAACACATATTGAAAAACAATAAGCTGGGAGGCATCTCCTTACCTAACTTGAAACTATACTATAAAGCCATAGTAATTAAAACAGCATGATACTGGAACAGAGACAGGACCTCAGACCAGTGGGTCAGAACAGAATTCCCAGACATAAACCCCCAGATATACAGCCAACTAATATTTGATAAAAGAGGCAAGAATCTGAAATGGAACAAAGAAAGCCTATTCAACAAATGGTGTTGGTACAACTGGAAAACCACATGTAAGAAAGTGAAAATCGACCCATATCTCACCCCTTATACAAAAGTCAACTCAAAATGGATCAAAGACCTTGAAATCAGACCCGAATCTATAAAGTTTATCGAGAATAAAATAGGCAGAACACTCGAAGACCTATATATCAAAAAGGTCTTTGAGAATGGAGCACCAATGGCAAGAATGTTAGCATCTAATATAAACAAATGGGACTACATCAAACTAAAAAGCTTCTGCATGGCAAAAGAAACCCTACTTAACGCAAGAAGACAGCTAACAGAATGGGAAAAAATCTTTTCACTCGACATATCAGATAAAGGCCTGATATCTAGAACATACAAAGCACTCAGAAAGCTGAGACCCTCAAAACCAAATAAAGCCATAAAAAATGGGGAGATGAAATGAATAGACACTTCTCTGAGGAAGACAGAAGGATGGCCAACAAACACATGAAAACATGCTCACCTTCACTCATCATCAGGGAGATCCAAATCAAGACAACAATGAGATACCACCTTACACCAGTGAGGATGGCTCACATCAAAAATAATGGAAACAACCTTTGTTGGCGGGGATGCGGTATGAAAGGAACTCTCATCCATTGCTGGTGGGAATGCCCCCTAGTCCAACATCTATGGAGAAAAATCTGGAGAATCCTCAAAGAACTCAGAATTGAGCTGCCATTTGACCCAGCAATTGCTCTCCTAGGCATATACCCCCAAGATGGAAGGGCATTTATTCCAAAATACGTATGCACCCCACTATTTATCGCAGCACTCAGTATAATAGCCAAATCGTGGAACCAACCTCAATGTCCAACAACAGATGAATGGATCATTAAGATGTGGTACATATACACAATGGAATATTACATGGCAGTCAGAAATGATACAATCACAGACTTTGCAGCAACATGGATGGACTTAGATCATGTTATGTTAAACGAAGTAAGTCAAAAGACAAAAGATAAACACAGAATGGTGGCACTATTCTGAAACACCTAGAACATATAGTTTATACACAACTATTACCTAACAATCAAATAACAGGGTTTAACAGGGTAGAAACTTCGAACACTGTAATACTCAACATATACGTGGGAGCAGTGTCCAAAATTCATGAAAAAGGAGCAACACAAACACTTGACAACACATTATACCACAAAGAAAACAGCAACAACAGAAACAACAGCATTAAGAGAACAGGTATGTAATCAGACTTCCAAAACAAAGGCCCACAATAAACCCTTAGAGTTCGTATACAGGAACACAAGTATAGAACACCAAGGGAAATCACGACTGCAATGGCAACATACCATAACACTGTTTTAATGCCTTTATCTTACTATATTTTAAATAACCTCTCAGCTTTTCTGTCCACAGGCGCCCTTGGATACAAAGGGCGGACAAACTAAGATGGCAACTCGGGATACCACACGAGATACCATACATAGCATGCACTACGAGAGGGCCACGAGAAAACTCTCTAACATATACTTTATCTCTAGGTTATACCTTCTTTTAGGAATTGAAGCACGTGACCAGTCAGACCACCGAAGCAGAGCCTGCGATGTACAGACTTAAACTACAGGCTCTATTCTTCGAACACATTCAACCTAACCAGCATTCCCTTGCTATTCTCTCCTCTCTTCTCACTACTTTTTTTTTTAATTCTATTCTTCTCTTTACTTTTTCCCCTTTCTCTTCTCCTTTTCTTTCTAAGGTATTTTCTCTTTTCTCTCCCTGCATACCCCTCCCATATACCTTCCCCTGTCTCCCCTCTGGAAATCCAACTATCCCTTCACCCCTCAATTCCATCCAGATCTCCCACCATATTAAAACTCTTCACCCTCAGTCCTTAATCTATTAGGCATCAAGACCGACCTCCTACCCAACGAACCAGTACCCAGCACCCAGGCGAGGGGACACCCAGTCAAACCCACACCTCGTCTCCTGCAAGAAAAGACAGCCAACTCCCTGCGGACTCATGCTGTGCGGCCTTCCCTACCAACTCCCCCTAACGTGGACTGTTTCTTGAAACCGGACCTAGGTCCAAAAGTATCCCCAACGCAAGAACTCTTCCAAGACCTCCCTGCCGCAAATTTTTACCAATCTGAAGAAGGTCAGGGGGTATGATAGGAAGATGCCTGGGAACCCACACACCACAAGAAAAACCCAAAAGACAAAGACAATGGGAAAAACTGTACCTCCAACATAGGCATAAGACTGGTAATACACCACCTCTTTACCTGCTCTCCCCCAAATGTAAGGTAGTCTTTTGCACCACTTTGGTTCTTTAAAAACCTCACTAACTCACTTTAAATTTTTTTTTAATTTTTTTTAAATTTATTTATTTATTTTTTAAATGTTTGTCCTACATATACATTTGTGAGCACATACATTTTTATTTTATTTTTTTTTCTCGTTTTTGGGTATGTGACCTGTTTCTGTTATTCCCTCTGTCCACCCACAAATACACAGACATTATAATGTAGCACCACTTCCCCCTGCAAAGGCACACCAAATAAAGGGGAAATCTTACATATAAAAAAAAAAGAGCTCTTATCAACTAGAGATGGGAACTCATAGTTGTTTACAATACAGGGATATCTCCTACCTTGAAAATATGTCATGTGGAATCAACTTAGACCTCAGGTGATTAGATACCATTCATCCAGCCTTGAACCCTGGATCCCAGACATAGAAACGGCACAGTTCTTCACAACAGCGGCAAGAAACAAATCTCAGCCGGGACAGCCTTAATACTGCGGGGTCAACAACAAGGGCCAACTCTAACATGATATCCTGACAATGAGGAAAATGCGAACATCCTGACCTTAGAGCAGATTAACCTACCTTACCAGCTAACGACAAGACAAAACCAGAAGTCTTGGCACCCTTTGGTAGGTCCAAAAGACAAGATCGTGATTTATAGATGACTGGCTGCTAGAACTATGACCAGACGGTATACATCTTGGGACAAAAAAAAAAAAAAAAAAGCCCTAGTTTAGGGTTTGAACTATGACCTGCACAATAATCTGGATCACCAGTCCCAAAGGTCCGGCAGAGAAAATTGTAACGGAACGGGGCTTTTGGAAGCACAAAGAAAGACGCTATCCTAGGTGCCACCCTAGGATCAGTGCAAAGACCAAGATCACCAACCACAGAAGATGGATTAAAACACGGAGGTAACAGAACCTCTAGAACCACAAAGACTGACTTCATCATAAGTCCCACCTCAGGATCTGTGCAGATACTGAGACCTCTAAACACAGAACAGAAGTCTTCCACACACCAAAAAAAACAAAAAAACAAACAAAAAAAAAAAAACACCACCGGGAGAGTAAAGGTTCCTGAGCAAAGTCTAGTGTTGATCCCAATACAGTATGCTCCAAGGACGGAGAAACCCCATATCTCTTAGGCCAAGTGAATTCCTATTCGAATGACCCCAATATTTACTGTGCCAGAGCAGTAGGGAAAAAATAAAAATACAAAAAGCACAAAACCTTGGTTATTATCTATATATTTTTTACCTCCATTTATTATTGTTATTATTATTTTTATTCACCTATCTATTTTGGGCGATTTCTCTGTTTGGGAGTGAGTATTGAAATTGTCCCAATCATACTTATATTTTCTCTGCCTTTCTTTTCTTTCGTTATGTGCTATGCCATGTTTCTCATTTCAAGACCATGGCGTGTTTTTTTTGTTTGTTTGTTTTTGTTTGTTTTGCTTGTTTTTTTGTTTGTTTGCCTGTTTTTTTTGTTTTGTTTTTTGTGGTGCTTATCGATATAGCTCGAGCCCTCACTGGATATTTGACACTTCTTTTGGTACTGGTGGAGTGTTTCACCTTCTTTTTCTCCATCTCTCAAATCGATGATGAGAGCCTCTAGAAGGATTCCGCCCAGTTTCGGGGTATTAGACCCTTACCCCAGTTTATTACTTTTCTCTTTTTCAAACAAAACCACGCAACTTGAACTAGCTAGTCCTGCCTCCAGTTAGAGGGGGAACTAAGGGAGGCATCAAGACCAAACAGGTGCAAGACTACTAAGTTGTGGGTTAGATACAGAGGGGACCACATATTCTAGCCGACCTGGGGTGAGGGAAGAGGAAATGGGAGGTAGGACAGAAACGGAGGTGTAGGGAGGACAATTTGGTGATGGGAATCCCCCCTGATTTTATGTAAATATGTACCTAAAATATTATTGTCAACACTATGTAAACCACTATGATCAAAATAAAAATTAAAAAAAAAAGTGGTGGAGTGCAATTAGGGCAGAGAAGGGACCACTATGATAGTTGGAAATGATCACTATGGACAAGAACTAGATGCTTAAACTAGGTACAGTGATATGTCTGATGCCCCTTAATAACAATATTGAAAACCACAGAGAATGATAAGAAAAATAGGCTGGCAGGGGAAAGGGCAGTGGGGAAGTTGGGAGAGAAAGTAAGGACATTGATGATGGGAAATATACACTGGTGAAGGGTGGTGTTCACTGTATGACTGAAACTGAATCATGAACAAATGAGTGACTGTGTATTTCATTGTGATTTAATTAAAAAATTTATTTATAAAAAAAATTGACCTTAACCTGAGCATGCCTATTTACTTCCCATACAGGATGAAAATAAACGGATTCAGTTCTTCCTCTTGGAGAATTCTCTCTCTTTTTTTTTTTGTTGTTGTTTTTACTACTTCTCTTTTTCACTGCTTCTGCTACAGTGAAAATTCTGGTAATGCGTCCTTTCACACAAAGTTTTGTTTTTTGAACATTTCATATTCACAGAAGAAATGCCTTCTTCCTTCTCTTCACCACTACTCTTTTCTTTGCACTCACTCTACGTGTTAGTACCTCATTTTTTCTTTCTCCACTTTCTTCTCTCTCAATCCAGCAGCATACTGAACCATACTTTGGCTTCCTTTTCTCCCCAAAATAACCTAATCATTCGACTGCAATTAGTTCAATTTCAGTCAACAAATTTTTCAAAGGCAAATGATTTTTATCATTTGCTTTGGAGGAAAACAAGAAATATATTCTTTTGTGTGTGTGTGTGTGTGTGTGTGTGTTTTGTTTTGTTTTGGTTTTGGTTTTTGGGCCACACCCGGCGGTGCTCAGAGGTTACTCCTGGCTATCTGCTCAGAAATAGCTCCTGGCAGGCACGGGGGACCATATGGGACACCAGGATTCAAACCAACCATCTTCGGTCCTGGATCGGCTGCTTGCAAGGCAAAACACCGCTGTGCTATCTCTCCGGGCCAAGGAAATATATACTTAAGTCTAAGATAATAGCCAGGGCAAAGTGGAATGAGAAAATAGTTACTAAGGGCATATGTAATCAGTTAGCTTGTGATATTTAAGTGGTCAAGGATATATTACCTTTCATCAGTGCAGGAAAAACTTAGAATATCATGTCTGGAATTACAATCTAATTTTTTTAAAGCTCTTAAATTATTTATTATTTTTATTTGTTTTCGAATCAGACCTAAAGCAGTACTCAGGGCTTACCCCTGACTCTGTATTGAGGTTTCATTCCTGGCAGGCTATGGGGACCATCTGGACTGATAGGGTTTGAACTCAGGTCAACTTTGTGCAAGACAATTGCCCTATCAGCTGTAATATTGCACAATCCCTCATTCCTTATTTTATATTTTTAGCATGAAATTTAATGATCATGATTGTATATTCTTCATATATTAAATTGCATTTATTTGATCAAAATCAGAACAAAATATCAATAGTCTCTACTACCAAAATTGGCATTATGCAACTTTGAAATCAGATGTTAATATAATCAGATTGATTTTATGAAAACCTGTAATAACTTGCATTCCTGTAATCAAAGCTGGTTTCTTGATGAACTTATTGCATCAGCCTTTGATTTACTCCTGAGGTTATATCTTCTAAATGGTATATTAACCAAAATGCCACTTTTCACTAAAATATCTTAAGAATTCATTTCAGTTTGACATGGCCTATCTATTATGTAATTCTCATAGATAACTCTTCCAGTCTCACTCAAATAACACAGGAGGCTTCAGAGACATTGTAGTTTATAGATCCAGTTAGTACTTGCTTTGTAGTTCACAGGTTTGTCCTTTAGTTTGTGATCAAAGAGAAGAAAATTATCAACAAGAGAAATATTATTTAACCAGCCTTCACTGGTGTGCACATCAATTACTGAAACAGGATGTCCTGCACATATATCACAGTGTTCTTTTATATAGACATAATTCCTATAGGTTTCCTTCTTATACCCATGGTTCAAAGAAAAAAAAAATTCCTGCTATTGACACTAACTTTGATAAAACATGTGAAATTCTTGAATTAAAATTTATTTTAATTTATTTTAACAGATTGCCACATGGCTAAAATGTACTTTTCTTTTGGTTTTTAAATGTTAATTTTTTAGTTTGGGGGCCACACTCGGTGATGTTCAGGGGTTACTCCTGTCTCTACACTCAAAAATCACTCATGACAGGTTTGAGTGACCTTATAGATGGCCTGGATTGAATACAGGTCAGCCCCATTCAAGGCAAACTCCTTCTCTCCAATCTTGTATAATGTTGATTTCCACCATATAAATTGAGAAATTAAATAGTAATGACATCATTCTACTTCACAGTTCTGGAAATATAAGACATTTGAAAAAAAAAACATTTATTTTTATTTTGGGCCACACCGGGTTATGCTCAGGGGTTACTCCTGGCTATACGCTCAGAAATCGCTCCTGGCTTGGACGCCAGGGGATCAGGGTCTGTCCTGGCTCAGCTGCATGTAGGGCAAATGCCCTACTGCTACACCATCACTCCAGTCCCTGTGAATCAGAAAACTTGGAAAAAAGCTTCGTAGGCAATGAAGTTTTTCTATTAAGTGATATAACCAGAAGAACAGAATTCTGGGGGCTAGCGAGATAGCACAGCATTAAGGCATTTGCCTGGAATACTGCAAATCCAGGACGGACATGGATTCTATTCCTGGCATCCCATATGATCCCCTCAGCCTTCCAGGAGCGATTTCTGAGCACAGAGCCAGGAGTAACCCCTGAGCACCACCAGGTATGACCCCCAAACAAAACAAAACAAAACAAAAAGAAGTACAGAATTCTACTCCATTAAATAATGAAGAGTGTGTATTTTATTAAGGAAAGCAATCAAAATGTTACAAATGAATATAAATCTAATAATAAGAAAAAATACATATGTATACATCAAAGAAATATGTTCCAAATATAAGAAAGATTAAATGCAAAGAGGGTTAGGCCAGTGTTTGTCCAATTGTATGCATGATAAAGAATAAAATGATGGGGAAAATGGCAGGAGATGAGCAGTGGTAAAATGTAGATAAGATGTTGATATCGCAAGGTAATACATTTAATTTTACTTTGAGAATGGAAGTCATTGAAAGTTTGTGAAATAAAAGTAACCCACAAATGCACTTTAATAAAAATTTAGTCACTAATTTGAGAAATAAGATACAATAGTACCAAAAATGAAGATGTAATGACAACTAAGAGATTATCACAGTAATTCACAAATGACTCTGATATAAAGTATCAATATTCATATATTTTTCTTATAAATTTCTATGAGCAACTACCTCTCATTGATTTTATATATATATTGCCCATATGAATTCTCAAAGAAATTGTGTGATTATCATAACCAAATTTAATCTCCTGTAAATTTATAGAACATTTGTATTCTTTTGAACAAGGTAAAATTTTCACAATATATAGGAGAGCTTCTGATATGAAGACCAGAAATAAGGTGACTCAATGGAAAACCACTGTTGGGCCAACTCAGTATAGAGGAAGCAAATGTAAACAATGAAGAGGTTCATGGAAAGAACGACATTTACTAGGAGAAAACTGCAAGGTACTATGTTACTGAACTCGTTTATTGCTTTCTGCATTTATTATATTCATAAGAACAGAAACTGCATGTTTCTGTTGAGAACATTACTGGATAAAACTCAAGATCATGTACCTGATCCTAATATGTTGATCATATCAATTTCAAGACCCAACTGAATACAAGCCTGTTGCAGATCAATATTCACAACAATTAGATTGATTAAATGTAGGTGAAGAATAAAAGCTTTTAGAATATTTTAGCAAAATAAAAACTATTATAGTAGACTTCTTTTTGATGTCCCACACATAATTATTTTCTCTTTCTAAAATCATCCACTGAATAATTGGCAGATTTACATTACATAAATTAATGAGAGAATACCTGGTATTGGTTTCTAGTGGATTCTATGTGGGTTTCTCCCAACAAGAGATGGGCATATGTGGATTTTTAGTAATTTAAGCTGTTTCTAATGTCTTAATTCAATAGATTTTTCAGGAAAATATTCCATGGAAAAATTTCAAGAGCAAAAATAAAAGCAGTGTCCTGTCAGTAATTTGTCTGTAGCCTTCATCAGCTAGCCTCACCCCACACAAAGATATAATTGATTATTTAAATTCATCTAGTCCTGTATTAATCCCTTCTTAATTAAAACGCATAGAGTGGTTTCATTTCTAGTTATCCCCTGACTAATGGAGACAGGGAGAGCTGACTCCATATCAAAACAGAGCAGAATTTAATTCTGCTTTTGTGCACTTGAAGTGGAAACACAATACTAAATATGACCTATAACTACCAAACTGATGTATGTGAAATAGAAACTAGTTTGGTTTGACAGAAAATTTCATGAAGCATGCTCTTATTACCCAAAAAATATCTGAGAGTGGAGTTACATTAATTATATATTAAAAATAAAAATGTTTTACCAATTGACATGAGGACGTAGTAGTAAAAATGTAATAGGCCAGTAGCATCCTAATTCCAAATTTTAGAGCATATGTTCTTTGCAACATTTAAAAAAAGTGAGAAATCTATAAAAAATCTATAAAAATAATGAGTAACTATTGTCATTTGGAGTTTTTTCATTCAGAAGTTGAATGCTAGTGTCTATATTGTAGCATGATTAATTGTACATAGCTAGGGTGTTTAGTCATATATAAAACACTCTCTTGTTAAGTGTTAAAATGTTTTCCTAAACTAAAGCCATTTCAAACATAAGATATATTTTGTATTTCTGTATATGTAATTTAGATATCTAGCACCTCCTGTTGTGTTTTCTATTATTTTTCATGACATAACACTACGTTTATATTAAAGTCTGCTGATGATACAGATACATATAGATAAGCTTACTTATTGGTTATTCATCTTTTTAATATAATATTCATTGAGACCAATATGAATTACAAGTTTTTATAGTTGTATTTAAGGTACATATTGACAGTGAATTATAGTCATTCCCACCACCAGTGCTGACCTCCCTCCACCATAGGCCATAATCCTATAATCCATAATCTCCACCTTTAACCTCTTGGACTGCTAGTGTAACAGGACCCTTTTGTGTATAGCTTGTTATAGTTTGGTTTTATTGCTTATATTGTCGTTGGCTTTGGTTTGGGTATTTAAGTCTAACCATTTTTTTTTTAATTTTCACTCAATCTCCTGAGACGGCTTAGTCCTTGAGTCCCATCTACTTTTTTTTTCTCACTTTGTAGGAAGACATAGAAATATAAGGCAGAACAACATTATTCATGTTCTATGGTTCTATATAAAATTAGGTGGAAGCCCCGGTCTGGAAGCTATAAATATAAATAAAATTAAAAAAAATAGGGTCAGCTGTGGCAAGTTTTTTTTTTAATTTAGTTATTCATCTTTTCATTATTGATTGAACTCTGTCTGAAACCTAGTACTTGGTATTTTTTGGATATTTGGTAAAAATGTCATTCCAGATTAGAGGTCTCTGTAGAAAAAAACATGTATCTTGTTCTTTGGGGGAAGTGTTTGAGAAATGTCATCTGGTGCCCTATGAATGATTGTGTTGTTCATACTGACTGTGTCTTTATTGATTGCCTGTCAACTTGGTTCTATCAATTACTCTACCGTAGCTGTGGGTTGTGTTTTTCTCCTCACAGTCTATGAGTGTTTACATCATCTGTTTTGAAACTTTATAATTAAGTACATGCATATTCAGACTGTTATATCCTTTTGATATATTAGCCCTTCTTTAATATTCAATGCTCTCCTTATCCTTGGACTTTTGGATGAAAATCTACCAAGTCTAATGATTTCTCTTGAGTCACTTTTCTAACTTATAACAGCAAGTTTGCATCCATCTTCATTTCCAATAGTTGATATAGTTACACTGAAAGGCTATATATTATAGATCTTTGATTTTTGTTTTGTAAATATTCAAATTTATAATTCTTTATGATATGTTTATATCATGATATTTAATATGATTATAATTATGATGGTTTATTTTTATGAAAACTTGTATGTGTGTTAAAATATATTTAGGAATACAAAACATATGTACTAGTATCCTTTTCCTTGTTTTTGATAAGTGCTCTTACCTAGCAGCTTAAATATTTGTGTGATGAATTATTTCATTTGCTGTAATGTTAGAGGAATCCTGCTTTTTATGTTTTCTATGTTTCTACTGGAGGCAGGAAAATATGAGGTGTTTTTTTGTTTGTTTGTTTGTTTTGGGGGCCACACCTAGTGACACTCAAGGGTTACTCCAGGCTATGCACTCAGAAATTGCTCCTGGCTTGTGGGACCATATCCGATGCCATGGGATTGAACCAGTGTCCATCCAAGGTCAGCCATGTGCAAAGCAAATGCCCTACTGCTGTGCCACTGCTTCGGCCCCAAACTATGAGTTTTTAATGAGCATTTTGCTTTGTTGTCATGGTTGTAGCTATTGATTATAGTCTTACCTTCAGGGGTGGTCGTCCAATGGTTTCTGGGTTGCCTTGTTTCAGAATAGAACCTGACCTATATTTCCTTTTGTTCTTCATTATGTAATGTTTCTTCTCTGACCCTTTTTAATCTGTTTTGTAAGTTTTTACACAATTAGGTAGGTCATCTTCTGTAGTGCATATCCTTTCATTTTATATTGAGATTCTTTGATTCTTTATTCTGATTGTACATGTTATCAAAGTTGTGAAGTTAGTCACAATTTTTTCCTACCTCTCTTCTTTTCTCTGGACACTCTTTGTAGATTCTATTGAGTTTCCTATCTACTCTGACCACTTACATTGATCCCTGTATTTCTTATGCTTGATTAATTCTAGTTGTTTCCAGTTGGCTTTTATACCAAGTTTGTGCTATATTTCTCTTTTTGTCTCATCAGCCTTTTCTTGGCTTATATTGAGTATGTTAATAATCCTGTGTTTTGTATTTTCATTTTGACAACAGAAATCTCCAGAAGCTGTATTTTGTATTTTTTCATATATATTATTTTTTCATCTTTGAAACATAAGAGATTTACTTAAAATAGAAGTTTGTAAACCCATCTATTTATATCACCTGAGGTATATATAGGTCTGTTTGTTTTGATTATTGGCTTTTTGTTTCTGTTTCTATTAGGGTAATTAATTGGTAATAACATCCTTCTTTGAACTCTCCCCAATATCCAGACTATTGTGATTTTCATTATGGCTCATGTAAAAAGAACCTTAAAAACTATCACCATAAATCTAGATGGCTACTTGGAATACTTGGAATTTTTTTCATTTGTGTGAACTGGTCAAGTGTTTAGCTAAAACTTGTAACATTTAAGCCACACTCCAAAACTTTCTGACTTTGTGATCCTTTTAATCTGGGTGATTTTCTCTGTAAATTTCATGACCTCCCCAGAGTAAGTACTTTCACTCCCAAACTAAGTGTCCTCTGATCATTTTTCCATATGTTCCATTCTGTTAAGTGGTCTGTCACATACTTGTGTGTAATGGGAATAATCACAGGACACAATTTTTATTTATTTATTTACTTTGGTTTTTGGGCCACACCTGGCAGCACTCAGGGGTTATTCCTGGCTCTTCACTCAGAAATTGCTACTGGCAGGCTCGAGAGACCATATGGATGCCAGAGATCAAACCCAGGTCCTTACCAGGTCAGCTGTGTGCAAGGCAAATGCCCTATCTCTGTGTTATCACACCGGACACAGGACACATTTTTTTTGTGGAGTAACTTTTTATCAAATACATCTTTATAGCTTATGGTCAGAGTCTATACCACTTCCTCTTATTTTTTATTAGGAATTCTTAAATCAATTTCAGGTGAAAGACAAATTTCATCTGTATTAGTCTATATTGAAGGAATCAAACGTTCTATCATTTTTTTAATTTTCTAACATGTACTGCTACAACACTGCAGAATACATATTAATATAATGCAAAGATTTTGACAGTCACAAAGCAGGAGAATATTACAAAGTGAAGACAGTATATATTGTATTGTATACAGTATGTTGGCTGGACTCACTGCAGATGTGTTGAACAGAACATGAGGACTGAGTTATAGTAGATTGTATACACCTTGTGCATTCTTTGCCTTTCTTTTTACATTTTTAGTGACCCTGGCTTACTTGAAATGTTATTCTGTAATGAGATAGTCATGCAGAAGGCTTTTCACCATTCTATGTCTGGGACACACAAGATCATTCATATTTTTGTGTGTTTTATTCATGGTGCCTCATTGGAAAAGCGAAACATAATTAATCCCTTGGCTTTGTTGTCTTCCATTTTGGTAAAGTTTTTACAACTAAGAGAAAAGAATAGAAAATATTAACTGAAAATCATAAAAAGTACCACTTAGTTTACTTATACATGTTTCTTAACACTTGGAATTCATGTGAGATAAAAATAAATTTTATTGAATCTTAGCTAGAAGTTAAGAAAAACATTTTAAGTACATAAAACTTGTAGACACTGACATTCAAAGAAAAGTGAACAAGGATTTCTTTCCATGATAATTATTGTCAACATTCAAATAAAATGTAAAGCTTATATAACAAGGCAGTATATTTTAGTAAATATAGAAAGACTATATGAATATAGTTTTCCCACCTAACTATGTGAATTCTGGGCCTCTCTAATGATATTTGCTTTATGGAAATGGGTACATAATTTTTGGATTAGCCTCTCAGAGAAGCTTTTAAGGGAGCTGGTATTTCAAACATTCTCAAAATATTAAATGCCACATGAACAATTCATTGATACCAAGAGTGCTGGTAATTTTCAAGGTAAGGGAATTAAGATATTGGGAAAAACACTAGAAGAACTGTATCTAATGAGAATCTATCTCATTGAAAAATTGAGATACCCGATTAAATCACTTGGGTACTTATCAAAATCGTTGTATTTGTAGTCCTTGACTACTTTGCCTCAATGTAGATAGTAAGAACTTAATAAATAAATAGCAATTATCTCTGTAGATCAATGATTTATTATCCACATGAGCTATGAAAATCCGGTTTATTTGGTTGGCTTTTTGGGGAAGAGTTGATTTTTTAATTTGTTTGAGTTACCAGAAGACCCACTAGGACAACTGAATTTATTTTTACTCACTGCTGTTCGACTTCACATAATTTCAACTCTGCCTAAAGCACTAATGAATACTGCAGCTGCTATTTTTCACCTTTAGAATTCAGCAAAATCATGGTGGGATAAATCAGAGAATTTCAGTTTATCTCCTTTAGGAGAGCCTGATAAACTTCAGGCTACATAATTATAGAGGACAAGAATCCTTTGAGAGAAAACAAGAAACATTGGGCAGTTTCTTACATCACTGTAACTAGTGGGAGGTGGGCACTATCATATCCATTTAAATTCGACTCCTTATTTTAAGCTTTAAAAAGAATGAGCTTTTGGAGGCCTATTTCTCCCCTGATTTGTTTTCTGGGAAGACCATGAAAACAAATGACACTCAGTATATCCTTAGTTAAGTCAACCTCAGTTCTGCTTTGGCTCTAATACTTAAGCTACTTTTGCTAAAATACTGGAAAGAAAAAGGATGAAACTAAATGTGAAACTACGATCAACATGTGTGGTGATTTTTTCCCCATGTAACATATGATTTATTTTTTTTTATTTATTGCTCTCTTTAACCTTATGTCTTAGAAATAATACTTTTATTCTTCATAGGAGCTCATCGATCTTTAGAAAGGTTTTTTCCTTCCCTTATGATCACAGGAAGTAAATTTGTTCATGAAAATAAGCCTGTGAGTTAAGAAATAAAGTACTTTTAATCTCTAAATATATGTCAATTCTAGTGAAGCACCACATATTATACTTCTGATCATCTCCAGTGCTGTTCCCTATTATGATACCATGACATAGAATTTGCATGAATCTAAGAAAATTTAAACATAGACATCAAGCCGCCTCTATCATTGGATAACTAAAATTGGACACTGAAACATCTTTTTAACACATCTGACACTTTTTGCATATTTGTCATAGATTACTGACTTGCACATTATAAGTACTTACCTACAACCTATTGGAACTATTTAAATTTTTGGTATTTATTTCCTGATTAAAGCAACTGCCAAAATATAACATAAGCATAAAAATTACATAATATACGGGCTGGAGTGATAGCACAGCAGTAAGGCGTTTGCCTTGCACGTGGCCAACAAAGGACAGACCCAGATTTGAATCCAGGCATCCCATATGGTCCCCTGAGCCTGCCAGAAGAGATTTCTTAGCACAGAACCAGGAGTAACTCCTGAGCGATGCCAGGTGTTACCCAAAAACAAACAAAAGACAAACAAATAAAAGAATTACATAATATAATAAAAGTAAATTAAATCAAGAAAACTTTCATTACAGAGATTTTTGAATAAAGTTAATTGTATAAATTGGCTTTGTCTCTAGACAACAAAATTGTTGTCAAAATATTGCAGTTCCGACACACAGAAAGCCATGAAGTGCCAGGGACTAACCAAAAGGTCAGACACAAACAATATGTACTTCCGAACTCTCCTATTATGATATCTCAGAAGGATTTGTTAGGATAACTGGGGTTTAAAATTAAAATATACAATTAACTTATTCATTACACACAGTTCCCAATGTCCTTCCCTTCAACTTTCCTCTAATCTCCAAAAAAAAAAAAAAAAAAAAAAACAACGCACTTAATGTCCTCAACATTCAACTTGGATGTGAATTGAGAAGCACAGCAGTTTTCTACAGGTCCTTCCAGGCTGCAGTTACTGCAGTAATCTACAAGATTGCCAGGCTTCTGCAGGTTACTGTAATAAGCTACAAGTCAATCTGATGCTTGGCTGCTGCAAGGCTGCAGAGCCCAGAGGCTGCCAGGGTCTGGTGCTCTAAGGTCTCTTGCCCACCCAGGGAATCCTAACTTGTAGCAATGGCAACCTAGGATAGAGATGGGGTGGGAGGAGAAGAAGGGGTCAGAGTGGGAGAGAAAGGAGAGGGGGAGAGCAGGGGAGAGAGAAAAGAAAGTGAGGGGGAGAAAGGAAGGGAAGAGAAGAGAGAGAAAGTGAGGGGGAGAGAGGAAGAGAAAAAGAGAATGGGAGAGAGGAGGAGAGAGAAGAGAGAGAAAGTGAGGCGAGAGAGGGAGAGAGAAAGAGAATAGGAGAGAAAGGAGAAGAAAGGAATGATGGGGATAAAGACAGAGTAGATAGGGAGGAGAGAGTGAAGGAGAGAGAGAGTGGGAGAGAGAAAAAGGGAGAGAGAGATAGAAACCAAGTATCCTGTTTTATTCTTCCTGAAGTCTGTGGCCTGCTCCTGCCACCTACCCAGGGGTTTCTGAAAGATAGGGAGAGATAGATGGAAAATCATCAGCCAAAGGTAGCTGGGGGAGGCCTTTGTTCAATAGAGAGAGAGAAGAGGGATAGATAGAAATTAAACAGCATCTCTCCAATGCTTTATTCGCCCCCCCCCACAAGCCCCCACCCCCACCCCCAAAGCAGGCAGGCACTGCTCTTCTTGGGCCAGCCCACTGTCAAAATTTTTCCTTTTTTTATACCTGGCATGGAAGGGGGCGTGTCCAAGAGGAATGTCCAGGAGTGTGTCCAGGTTCAACTCTCATTACATTGGTGGGGGGTATTCAGGGGCCCTGACCAAGGCTAGGGTAGGTATCCAATAGGCGCGTCCAACTGCTATTACATCAACAGAATGAATATTTGTATGTAAGCTCTCTACTTCCCAAGTAAAGCTAATAAATGAGAATTTAATGACCATTCAACACAGGCATTGCTCATGGTACATTGTTAAGCAGCACCCACTCAGAAACCAGGGTTGAACTTTTCAGATACACACATCTACCAACGAGTCTATTACCTACTAAATGAAGCATAAAATGAGCAGATTATCTCGAGTCTGTTCTTCAGATCATTTTGCTAATACAGGAGGCATGATAATGAATAGCACACGACTGAGGTTTGACATTGTTAGGCAAAAATAAAAATAAAATAGACAGAGGAAATGTTGCCACCAATGTTAAATTTATTTTTACATATACATATAAACATATATATATACATATATATATATACATTTATATATGTAAAGAACCACTGAAGGCAAGGATCCCCAAATGTTCTCTCAGCACAAAGCATTGCCACTATTGATGTCTTTACTAACAAGAGCTGAGATGTGAATGCAAAGGCAGAGGAAAAGTCGGGAAGAAACAAGAAAGAAAATCTATACATATATTCCTCCGTGAAAGAACTATGGGGAATGTGGAACCTTTCAGGGAAGGGCTGAATTTTCTATTACAACAACAATGCATATTCCTCGGTTCGCACAGTGATGAAAAGAACAGATGCCCAGAGAAGAGAAAAAATCAATGAATCAGGAAGACCAGAGAAAGACTCAGTATTGGCACAGAAATCGATGTGTACTACGCAATGTCATCTCATGAATCTAGTTTAAATGATGGATTCTGGGGAGTATTTCTGGTATCTCATCAATCTTCCAGAGGTATCTACATTTTCTGAGGTTGCATCTTCATGAACAAGAACTGAGAGAGCTTCTAATGCCTCAATCTCAAATAAGTGGAGCAAGAAATTAAGTGAGATACCTTAGATTTAAAAGCTCAACTAGAAAATATATATTTGCATATTGCTATAGATATACCTTCGTTAATAACCAAATAATAAAGAACACACACAAAATGATTATACAAATGTTAATATTGTGTATCACTAATACATATTTGATAAAAGTCATTTCAAAATGGCAATGAGATCACTTCAACATTTGTCCATAGGACTGTCTGTCATAGAAAGATGACGGTAAAATTAACTGCTTTTGAAGCTACTGAGAAAGCTTAAAGCTTAACAGAGAGAGGCCCAGGATTGATAATGAGCTCTGCCAGGAGTGGTTCTCAACCACAGTCAGGAGATGCTCCTTATCATACAACTAAGTAAAGCTCTAAGCCTCCCCCAATAAAAAGATAAGAAACCTTCAATTCATTTCTTAGCTCTTAACTGAATAACTTCATTTGATTAAAATGTTTTAGAAGAAATTTCATTGAGCATAGCATGAATGCTTTTTATAATAAAAGAAGAAAAGTCACAATAACTTTGAAATGGTAAAAAGGTGGTAAAAAGGCTGAAGCGATAGCACAACAGTAAGGCATTTGCCTTGCATATGGCTGACCTAGACAGACCTTGGTTCAATCCCTGGAGTCCCATATGGTCCCCCAGAGTCAGGAGCTATTTCTGAGCTCATAGCCAGGAGTAGTCCAAAACACAAAAACAAACCAACAAAAAAGTTGGGAAGAAATATATATTGGTTTAGAATTGTGTTTACTAGAGAGAAATTTGAGTTTACATAACAATTAAGATGTAAATATTGCATTCTATTGTTTATTTCTCAAGCAATCTGTTTTTAGAATCACACTTGGCTATACTCAGGATTAATTGTGCTTAGAGCTAAGTCTAGCCTTAAGTGCTAACTTTTAAAATCTACACAATTGGGGCCAAGCAGTAGTACAATGAGTAGGGTTCTTACCTTGCACATGGTGGACCAGGTTCAGTCTCTTATACTATATATGGTTCTCTGAGTCAATCCAGAAGTGATCCCTGAGCAAAATGCCAGGAGTAAGCCCTGGCCACAGTCAGGTGTGACTCAAAAATAAATAAATAAGTGAATGAATAAGTCAATAGATAAATATGCACTTTTATTAAATGGAAAAGTAGAAATACTGGGATAAAATGTAGTACAATGCATATCTGATACAGGCGAATTAAACTCAGTAGAGACATTTACAGTTATAGTTGAAAAGCTACAATGTTTTTATGAGTGTATGGTGGTCATTTTTTAAAAATTGGAGCAAGAGCAGTAGTATAGTCGGTGGGGGGCTTGTCTTGGATGTGGTCAACTTGGTTCAATCCATCACATCCATATAGTTCCTAGAGCAGCCTTAGAAGTAGTTTCTTTTTTTTTTTTTTTTTTTTTGGTATTTGGGCCACACCCGGCGGTGCTCAGGGGTTACTCCTGGCTGTCTGCTCAGAAATAGCTCCTGGCAGGCACGGGGGACCATATGGGACATCGGCATTCGAACCAACCACCTTTGGTCCTGGATCAGCTGCTTGCAAGGCAAACGCCACTGTGCTATCTCTCCGGGCCCAGAAGTAGTTTCTGATGCAGAATCAAGACTAACCTCTGAGCATCATCTGGTATGGCCACAAAACCCAAATAAATAAATTCTAAAAAAAATAATCACAAAATCAATTATTTAACTTGGGGCTCACAAATCTGGAACTGAAGATTTAATTTCAGACAAAGATTTTGGCCAAACAGATTAAGCATGTTTCTCAGTTAAGTTTACTTAGATATACAATATTTTGTGAATATTTATTTCACAGTGTCTATATTAATACTTTTGAAAATGAAATGAGATGTTTACTAAAACACTTATTAGGGTATTTCAAGTCAACCTTTTCTAAGAAAAATATATTGTATCATCTTTATTCAGTCAACAGTGAAAAGATGAATTACGTTAAAAGTGTTGCTGCATTGCACAAAGCAAGTTATTTGTAGCACAAAGAACTATTTAAATGAATGAGTTTTAAAATGGCACTTGAATGACTATAATTGTAGTGGTTTATAAATGACAGAAATTACTCTGGGACTTCCTTTTCTCATAATCCTGGATAAAACACAATAAGAAATATATTGAACTGAACATTCTTAATGTACAACATTTTCTTCAGACATCATATGTACTAAAAAGAAAGTAAACTAAAGAAAACTAAAAGAAAACTAAAGAAAAAGAAAACTAAACTAAAGAAAAATAGAATAAAAATTTTGTTTATTTCAGAAGCAATATTCATCAATAGAGCCTCCATTAGCAATATATTCCTCTGAAGTTGCTTTTTTAAAACCATTAGCATACTAAGAAACTTTTTAAATATGAAATTTATTTATATATACAGTTTAAATCATGCAAATAGTTTATCACAAGTCACATTAGAATTTGGCACTAAAGCCTGAGTTTGCCTGTTATGACAATTTTGAAAAGATTCTAAAACTATCCAGTTTTATACATTTTGACTTTCTCAAATGAACAATATTCTAAGTCATAGAAACACGTATGTATCTAAAAGGATAAATACTTGTAGGAAATGCATTTGTGTAGACATGTGTGTATACATATGTGGTTGTGTGGTTAGATCACTCAACACCTTTGGATTCTTCTACATATTCAGATTCCTACAGATATAGATATAGCAGAGCTTTATAAGCATGGAGTTAGATTACACAAATTTCATATGTGTGTGAAGTATTAATTAAATTAATAAGAGTCCTTGATAGTGGTGGATGATGGTGGATGGATGGTGAGGCCTTTCTCAGCCAGGCCAGGCCAAGCGTCTGCACCTTATTTGGCCTAGAGGGTCTGAGGGTTCAGAATAATGGCGAAGAAAAGATTTACAGCCAGTCAGTAGAAGTCAGGAGCATGTAGCTTTATTAAAAGACCTAGCCACCTTGTGTGGCTTCTTAGCTAAACAGCTTCTCTGCACCCAACCTGTCTCTCATCTCCTCAGTCTGCCTCTTTCTGCTGAGGATCCTTGCTTCATTCCTCCCCCAGGCCTTGTTTAGCAACCTCAGACCCCTCCCATCAGTGGATGAATCTCCCTCTCCTGGTGAGATAGAAGGAAGTTGGGAGGAAGGGTAGCATATGTGTTAGAGCATGTCACATATTTTATTAAACAGGAAAAGTACTGCAAGAACAATCATGTCCAAAGAAAGATTTTGCAAGGCATATATGACTATGAGGTTCTTCCTTAAGGTCGACATGATGACATTTCATGAGTCAATAGTACACTGAATGGCTACCACAGTTAGTAATCTAAACCTCTATTTGCTCATCAGATTATTAGTATGCAACACAAAGTCAGTTTGGCAAAATCTCCAAGTTGACATCATTCTGCTCTCTAAAATTCTCTTTTTGTGTGTTTGTGCCAAACTTAGAGCTCATAATTATCTTCTAATTTTAACGAAACATTATAATTATCAATTTTTATCATTGTATGAATTTGACATGTATGTTTTAGACATCTATTTCTTTTTTGATATTTGATTTTTCTTAAGAAATTTTTATCCTTTTTTAATATAATATGAGACTTAGTTTTATTAAGTTTTAGATTTATTACTGGATCAATTGTTCAAATTAAGTGATAAAAGAGGACATAATTATATCAATAGAGTTGTTTAACTTATTTATTTTTATTTTTTGGTTTTGGGTCACACCCGGCAACGCTCAGGGGTTACTCCTGGCTCTATGCTCAAAAATCGCCCCTGGCAGGCAAAGGGGATCATATGGGATGCTGGGATTCAAACCACCATCCTTCTGCATGAAAGGCAAACGGCTTACCTCCATGCTATCTCTCCAGCCCCATTTAACTTATTTTTTTTAAAGCCAATATAAAATACTTACATTTGATCTGATTTGGGGACATACCTGACTGTATTCAGGGCTTACTATTGGCTTTGTGCTCAAGGATCACAACTGACAATCTCAAGGACAATTTAGAATGAATTTCTTCAAGGCAAGCACCCTACCTGATATACTATTTTTCCAGGCCCAGTCTGCATTTTATTTAAATAGCAACACTTATTAACTTTAGTTTTTAATAATAAAGTAAATTAAAATCTCAAAACTTTGATCCTAAATGCTTTTGTTATTTAAATTGTCATTTTTATTTGGAATAACTTTAGTTTATAGAGGTTTTCAAATATGAAGCAGAAAAATCCTTCTCCCCCATATTATTCATGCCTAATAATGCCATATTTGACACAATTAAAATTTAACATTGACGCAAAATTATTAATTGAACAACAGACTCTCTTTAGATGTATAGAGGTTGTCACAGAAACTTGGTATAGTTAAAATTCCATTATATAAAGATAATGGGAATATAAGAAAATAAACAAAGAATGCATTTTAAAGGAAAGTTAAGAAAAATCATTAGCACAAAACTACAATTAGTAGACATTATAAAAATGAAAAATTTAAGAAAGTTAAAAAATGTTTACTTTCACTAAGTAGGCTTGCACAAAGTTGTGAGATGTGTGTGTTGAGTTATACTTTCATGTTCAACTGCTCAATAGGTTTTCATAACTAAGAGTTATCAATAACTTACTAATTAGAGAAACAAATAAGCTAAGAACAGACATTGTTCACTTTGAGACTTGTGTCAAAGTCAGAATATATGACCTAATTGGTAATTTGTTTCAAATTTGTCAGTATTTCAATTCTTTTTTTGTTTTGTTTTGTTTTGGGGTCACACCCAGCATGCTCAGGGGTTCCTCCTAGCTCTATGCTCAGAAATAGCTCCTGGCAGGCTCAGAAAACCATATGGGATGCCGGGATTTGAACCACCGTCCTTCTGCTTCTAAGGAAAGTGCCTTACCGCTCTGCTATCTCTCCGGCCCCAGTATTTCAATTCTTATATTCAATGGCAGGACTCATTATTAGTTATTGAATGGATGCTTGGGAACCCATTGTATTTCATTAGCTCTGATTATAAGCATTACATAATTCATAGGCAAATCTATCATGTGAAGTTTCTGGAAAATATGGTAGTCTCTAAAAATAATCTGAATTAATGAATGAATTCATTTATCCAGGTGTAAAATACATGTTATTTTTTCTAGATAAATGGATTCCTTCTTTTTCATCATTTTGAAATATTTTCTGTTTGGAAATTCTTTTTGTGCAGATGAAAATATGCATAAAGTTAGATTGACCAAATCCCACATGATTTACATGTCTGAAAGAGTTAAGAACAATTCATGAATAGGGCTGATGTCTTTTGCTAACTTTTCTGTGAGCAATTCAAGGAGAAGAGTTGTGAAACTGACAGGAAGCCATATGTTCCTTTTTGTTGAATATAAACCATCCTTTTCTTTTGCTGGTTATGCATGAGTGCAGAAACAAAATGATACTTCTAATATAATATTTATAAAATTCCATCATGGAAAAAACTACCATACGGTGAATAAATTTTGTGGTGAACAAAATGATAAGCAAACATCTTGACTATTTCAACATTTCTATGAGAAATTGTGTCCCCATGCCTTATTTTCTCATTGTCTTGCTTGAAATTGTATTATTTAAGGAATACTATAAGCCTTTTCCAAATGCTGATAGGCTAACCTGGGATCACATATCATTTCACTGTGAAAGCTGTTAAAATAAAAAAATTAGCACAATAGCAAAAATCACCCTGAGTGGGAAACTGTTTCCAAATCTACTGTGAAAGTTTTGTTGCTATCAATTCTATAATGAGTCTACAAATCAAGATATCTTACTATGTGTGTATGTGTCTTTTTTATTTCTTTTTATAGTTTATTATTATATCACTAGGCTTTTGGATTAACATGAGTCTATGTGGGGGAAAGAATTTAAAGTATAATCTAATTACTTACATTTCTAAAAGTAGATGATTATTTCCAAATTTTGTAGAGAAAATGAAAAGAAAATGCATGTTTGCAAGTGTTGTGAAAATAATGGATCATTTTAACTTTCTATTTGTTTTCTCAGGCAGAGCTCATGTGATGAGAAAAAGGCAGTTTGTACCTAAAACCAGAAGAAAAGAACAAAGGTTTGACTTGGAACAATAAAGTTAAGTTCACAAGTACACAAACATCTTGTCTATTGTCTCCAAAGTGCTAAAAAATAATGGGATACTTGGCTTGCACACACTCAGAATGTGAGATGAACTTGTTTGAAGGAGAAGCTTGGGGCAAGAATCCTAGTGTTTTCAAAATAAATTTCCATTAGTTGTTCAAATCACCACGGTGAATCTGAATACCTATTAAGTGAGAATGCTTACACATGGTTGGGCCATTGCTACAGTCAGAGTTACTTGAAAAATGATTTTTCTCTATGCACTCTTACCTGTTAAGTACACAAGAACAATATAATGATAAAGCTTTTACCTCTGAGAAACCACTTAAATATGCAACAAAACTTCAAGTTAATCATGATGAAACTGAGATTGGGAGGTCTTTTTTATCCATTTGATTTTTGAGTTAAGCTGTCAATAATATGGAATTGCCATAATATGGAATTGCCTACACATCATAAAGATAGAAAATGCCACTTTTTATGGATTTGTTTAAACACCAGAGGTATATATAAGGTCTCATCAGTATTCAACTTGGGAACTAGTGCCCCTAATTTTGCTTAGTTGCACAAGGAACCACAAAGACAAAAAACCTGTAAAGATTTAATAATAATAATAATAATAATAATAATAATAATAATAATAATATGGATGGATGGGTTTAGAAGATTGACATGATGATTGAGGCTAATCTTTCCACCAATAGGCACTGTCTTGCATAAGAATCTTTGAACAATCTTCTGACAGTGTTCCTTTCATAACACGAGTTCTCTAGCTTCCTGCAACCCATTGTATGTCTTATAATTCCTTTAAATTCTGACAATAAATACTAAAATGATAGTAGACATGATAAAAATGGATCAAATAAAGTTAAGCTATTAATATCATAAAATCACCCTCCCTTTGTGGATCCATAAATTAAGTCCAGACTAAATTTTCTGTCAAACAAATTGCCATAAGTAATGAAGTCTATTCTCTTGGGCACAAGAGAGAAGAGAAGATGCACACAAGATACTCATTGATAGGTCTAGAATTGTCTGAATTCTTTCTTGCTACCATACCATCTAGACTGATTTCTGGAGGGCAATTAAAGTTCTGAATTTGTTATATTGCTGTTGAACTTTTTGGCATTTGTAGTCGTAGGAAGATGTGGTTTATTAGATTACATTTTGAAAATGGCTCTAGAATTCATTTAGCACCTGATATAACCAGAATAAGACTTCACCCATTATTAAGTAGAATATTTTTGTTATCTGGAATCCCAAGAATAGAATGAATTATGTATATTCTTTTGTGATCCAACTTAAAGGAAAAGTTATGGAGAGAAGTTATAAGTTTTCTCCCTTCTTCCTTTCTCACTATATAAAAATAAAATCCAACTAGCACTTGAGTGAGTGTATCACTAAAAAATCATTGCATATCACAGATTATTTGAAATTGAGAGCATGCTAATTCATATTTTCGAGAAAATTCTAGGTTTGTATATATGATTTTAAATAAATCTTTATTTTCTCCTCTTCATATTGACTTTCAAATTAAGGGGTATTATCAGACTTATTTCTATTAAATATAAAATGAATCTTCATTTTTCAGTTTAAAGTATTGCAAGTAGATAAGTTGCATCCTTTTAGATTAACTGCTAATTATCTCACAAATAAATTCAAGTTGTTACTGTCAGTGGATATACTATATAAATTAAATTACTCACTGCTTCTGAAAATCCTAAGTTATTAATGCTCTCATCTCAGTGTACTTGTTTATTCCCCTTCATTATAAATGATTTATGCAATTCATTAGATTGTGGTAATTATCATTTAAGATCCAGAAGGATCTTGTTTTTGCAAGCTTTGCTGGTGTTGATGAAGTGTGCATGGATTTATAAGACAGGTTTTGTAAGTTGTATAGATTGGAAAATAAAAACTACTCAAATTATCCTTAAGGTACATGCAATGCATTTTATTTTTGATAAGATGATTATTGTGACTGATTTATAAAACAATGAATATATGCTACATGTGGGCTAGCAAAAAGAAAGAAAAAATCTATGTCTCTGTGCCTGATTTATGATTTCCAGATCAAAAATCATGCCAGAGAATCAGAGGTTTTCTAGCATAACATTCAAGTTCATAGAAATTTCCTCTGAGGTATTGGCCAATGTTGTCATCCCAACTAAATTTCATATCATCTATAAGCTGAAAAAACCACAGAAAATCATAGTATAAGAATTTTAAATATAATAACTTATTCTTTCAAATCAACATCATTTTTTTTAAGTTTTACTATGACCAAAATGCATTACAAATCTTTCACTGCATCATTTATGGTACATAGTGACAGTGAATGAGGGGCATTTAAGTTTCTTAAATTTTCCAGATGTCATCAAGATGGTGTTATAGTGACCCAAAGTGTTATATAATCCATTAATATCAATCAATAGGCAAAAAGATATCTATGAGCAAAAATACATAAAAATAATTAAGTGATTTTGTGCTAATCAAGAAAATCCAAATGGAGTGAATCAATATTATGAACAAAGAAAAAAAGCCTCCAAACCTCTAATGTGTTTTGCTTTTTTCTCTCAAATTTGCAGATGGAAAGTTTAGGCACTAAATGCACTCATATTTTTTCCTGTGAAATGCTTATTATTTTTATCCTAAGTAAGTTCTAGCCCTTAATCATGGAAAGATCTTTACCAACTGCCAGGAATCTTGTTAAAAATAAGAAAAATCTTAATTATTATTTTCCCGATCTTTTAAGAATTCTGCCCTATGAGTACTACATTAAACTGTCTGGATAAAAATACCGTTGTTAAGTATGTCATTAAATATACATAGAGACAATCTACCAATGATAGCTAATTTTTCTAAATTCAAAATCTATAACTATTCTTTTTGTTCAGTGACATTCTTAAGGGCTATATTAAAATAACATGTGCTTTAGATAGTCCATTTAGTAATGTTATAATTCTGTTTGAACCAAATATTAGCATATGATGTCAAGAAACAGATTAAAATGATATTTCCAAAACTTCTTGATATCTAGTTTTAATATTTGGAAACTGTGTATCAGTTGCAAGCTTTGAATTACAGGCTCCTGTGCCAACAAATGTCTCTTTATTTTCTGGCAAAATTGCTGAGAATTCTGATTGAAAATAATAAGTGAATACTAATTTGGTTCTCAAAATGGCACGGTTTCTGTCCGAAGAATAGACAGAGCAATCACTTAGAGACAAAAGAGTAAAAAAGCCACATTTTAATGATCATCTTAAGATATTGAGTTTATAACAAAACAAAATCTTTGTAGATATTATATCTATTTCACTCTCCTAAAGTCTAAATAATTATTTAAATGGAAAACTTATTTTAGAACTTATACTAATTGTAAATTTTCATTAAATCTATACTGATTACATTTAGCCTTTTTTTAATTTTACAAGTAAATTATTTCTTATATTTGATTTCTGAGAAGATCTATATAATAGCAACTAATTAATCTCTTTCTTGACTAGAAATGACTACTGTGAAACTTGAGTTTTTTCTACTCTTTTCTATTTTATTGTCTTCTATCTTCTCAAATTTATGTTTTGAAATAAACAACATTATAATTCACAAGTATGAATTTTCACCTGCAATTTCCTCATTCTACTACTCCCTTAGAGTGATATGTCATTCTTCTAAATTGCTTGTTCATTTTTTAATCTAACTAAATGAGGAGAATAAAATCTACTCTGTGTTTCAGATTTCATAACTACTCTTTTGTTACTGAAAACATTTTTGACTTTAAACCACAAATAACCCCAAAGAGATATGACCAATAAAATTTTTTGCAACATTCTTTTTTTCTTACTTTCTTCTTCTTTCTTTCTTTCTTTCTTTCTTCTTTCTTTCTTTTCTTTCTTTCTTTCTTTTCTTTCTTTCTTTCTTTCTTTCTTTCTTTCTTTCTTTTTCTTTCTTTCTTTCTTTCTTTCTTTCTTTTCTTTCTTCTTTCTTTCTTCTTTCTTTCTTTCTTTTCTTTCTTTTCTTTCTTTCTTTCTTTTCTTCTCTTTCTTTCTTTCTTTCTTTCTTTCTTTCTTTCTTTCTTTCTTTCTTTCTTTCTTCTTCTTTCTTTCTTTCTTTCTTTCTTTCTTTCTTTCTTTCTTTCTTTCTTTCTTTCTTTCTTTCTTTCTTTTTTTCTTTTTTCTCTTTCTTTCTTTCTTTCTTTCTTTCTTTCTTTTTTTTTTTCTTTCTTTTCTATCTTTCTTGCTCTCTTTCTTCTCTTTCTTTCTTCCTTTTCTATCTTTCTTTCTTCGTTCCTTTCTTTTCTTTCTTTCTTTCTTTTTACTTTCTTTCTTCTTTTTTCTCTTTCTTTTTTCTTTTTCTTTCTTCTTTTTTCTCTTTCTTTTTTCTTTTTTTTCTTTATTTTTTCTTTATTTCTTTTTATTTTTCTTTTTTTCTTTGTTTCTTTCTTTCTTTCTTTCTCTCTCTTTCTTTCTTTTATCTTTCTTTCTTCTTTCTTCTTTCTTTCTTTCTTTCTTTCTTTCTTTTTTTTTTTTTTTCTTTCTTTCTTTCTTTCTTTCTTTCTTTCTTCTTTCTTTCTTTCTTTCTTCTTCTTTCTTTCTTTCTTTCTTCTTTCTTTCTTCTTTCTTTCTTCTCTTTCTTTCTTCCTTTCTTTCTTTCTTCCTTCCTTCCTTCCTTCCTTCCTTCCTTCCTTCCTTCCTTTCCTTCCTTCCTTCCTTCCTTCCTTCCTTCCTTCCTTCCTTCCTTCCTTCCTTCTTCCTTCCTCCTTCCTTCTTCCCTCCTTCCTTCCCTCCCTCCTTCCCTCCTTCCTTCCTTCCTTCCTTCCTTCTTCCTTCCTTCCTTCCTTCCTTCCTTCCTTCCTTCCTTCCTTCCTTCCTTCCTTCCTTCCTTCCTTCCTTCCCTCCTTCCTTCCTTCCCTTTTACACCTGATGGTGCTCAGGGTTTACTTCTTTCTCTGTGCTCAGGAATTACTCTGGTGGTACTTTGGGAACCTAGTGAGGTGTTGGGATTAAACTTGGTTTCACCACATGTAGGAAAGAGCCCAGTCTAATGTACTATCACTCTGTTCAGACAAGTACAATTTTGTGAGCATCTGTAACATCCAGATAGAAGATCTCATATATTTGAAGAGTGAGGCTACCAGGCATTTATAGTTCTGTCAATCTTGCTAAGGGAATTTACTTTAACACTACATGATTCCTCTGCTTTCTAGACCATTGTTTGTTATTGATCACTCACTATTGAAATCCGTCAATGTCTTGATTTAGGTGATTGTTTGAGTATCCATTATACTCCATATTTGCATTAATACCAATAGGCCATCCTAAACAAATATTGAGCAAAAAATATAAACCACAACAATTTCACACTCACTAACAACAAAAGCACACACAGAGAGCCTTTGAAATAAGGTGTTTGTACACTCTATAAACTAAATAGGTCAAGTTTTGGATAACTTATATTCAACAAAATTGGAAGCTAGAGAGAGAATTCTAAATAAATTGAAGATGGATGGCATTTTTAAATAATTAGTACCTGATTTATTTGCAGTCCCTATACTAAATCAAATGTTTGGAACCAGAGTGATAATACAGGGAGTAGGGAGCTTGCCTTGCATGCAGCTGACTTTGATATCTAACATCACATATGATATCCCAAGCCTCGTCAGCAGTGATATTTGAGCACAGAGCCTGACGGAAGTACTCAGGACTGCTGGATGTGACCCCAAACCAAAAACAAAGGAAAAGTATATTATTTCCTTTTTCTAGAACTCTAGCACAATGTTACAATTAGAGGACATATTATATGAGCAACGAGCATTTTTAAAGACTTTTGAATTATTCATGACAGGAGCACATAACACACATCCCACAGCAAACTCAGCTGTCATGTAAGCACATGTGTTCTCATTAGATGATCATAGCAGCATTGTGGCAGATAAGAGCATTTCTCCAAGGAAAAGAGGTTCCAAGTTGATTTTTAAGTGTAGTAAAATATTTATAAATTAATATATAAATCAGGGAAGTGAGCTTTTATTTTTATGTTTCCATATGCCCATAAAACATTGCCAATATTAATCTCCTCAACTTTGAAAAATGTATTACTATTGATGAAACAAAATATTTTGCAAAAAGAATTTACAGGCCTATAAGTGCACATCCACAGATGTCTCAAAATGTCACTGTTTTATATATAATTACAATGCTCCAAATATGCTTTTTTCTCTCTCTTTTTTATTGGCCTCACCTACTGGTGCTTAGGGCTTACTCCTAACTCTACACTCAGCAATCTGCCTTAGAAGGAATTGTGAGATCATAAGGGATCAGAAATGGGTTTGTCTTGGTGCAAGGCAAGTGCTCTACCTGCTGTACTATAACTCCGATATATATATATATATATATATATATATATTATATATATATTATATATATATATATATATATATATATGTTTTGGGTCACACCCGGCAGCACTAAGGGGTTGTTACTCTTGGCTCTAGGCTCAGAAATCTATCCTGGCAGGCTCAGGGGACCATATGGGATGCCGGGATTCGAACCAATGATCTTCTGCAGGCACCTTACCCCCATTCTCTCTCTCTGTTCCCTGATCACTGATTTTTTTATTTCACTACAAAATTAGTCATCATTGCAAGCTGTCACACTAGAATTGTAGTAACTTCCCATTTTAGTTGTTTTTAATATATGTGAATACCTAAAATTACATTAGTTTATAAACTAAGTCTTTGAACCATTATCAAAATAAAGGGGAAAGAAAAGTGTTCACTGAAATGAGTTTGTTGGTTTTCAATGAAATGTGGTTTTATTTTTTGTCTTATTTCTTTTGACTCATTTTAATATGGCAATTTTAGGTTCATTTATGTAGTATATACAAGATTTTATCTTATAGCAGTGTAATAATCCATTGTGCATATGAACCATGTCTTCTTTGTCATTTCATCTTGCTTTCTTTTTGCTTTCATTTTTTAAACTTTTATTTATTATTTATTATTTAAACTTTTATTTAAATAGTTGTTCATGATACAGCTTTTTCACAGATAAAGTTGTTCATGATTGAGTAAACATCATACAATATATGAAGTGTGGTTTTATTAGTATAGAATATCATGCACACAGATTAAATAGATGTCTTTTGTTTGAATCTTTTCATGTTTTCTAGCTGGCAAGTTAACTTTAATTCATATATAAAATGGTTATAAGGGAAATGAATGATCCAATAAGGTCAGAGTGTATTGTGGTAATTAGATCAACTCATGTATAGACAGTATTTAGTTTGCTATTTGTCCACTAACTATATACTCTATACCAGAGGCTCCCAAAATAACTTGGCCTTCTGCTTCCTTTTGAGAAAAAAAGACATTCTGTGCTTCCCTGTAAATGGTCTTCTAAAAACAAACAGAAAACACCCCAATTGCACTTGAAGATACTAATGCCCTTACCTGGGTTAACACAGTGTTCTGAGTTCACCTCTACTTCCCTCCCTCCATCACCACCACACATAGATTAAGAGAAAATATATTCATTCTGGGGAACAGAGTAATTTCAACTTTCAGACTATTTCATATGACATTCTTCTGACTTGTTTGTTAATCATAAAAAACAATTTTGATAGTGATCATGGGATGAATTTTAATTTTATAGCTGAAGCCACAGAATATAATTTATCAGCTAATCATCTCAGCTTCCCCAACTGAATGACACTTTTTTTTTATACTTTGCATCCCATAGTAAGTATCTCAAATGGGTCTTGATATTTAGTGAACAGTTTTTGTGAGTTTGCTGTGCACTTGGCTCTGAGATCTAGTGAATAAGCACTTTTCAAGTGCACCTGAAGGACTTGAGAACTGGGGGGAACTATGGGCCACACCAGTTCACTACAGCATCCCCTGAAAATAGTCTTCATCTCCTTTTCCAGGTCAGTAATTCAATGTGTATTAACCACATATGTAAAGTAACTTTCAAACTCTGTTCATGAAATGATAATAACAATTCTGCTTTACATCATCCCCAAAAGCATTTGGATCAGCAAGTGATCCTTAAATAACTTATGTTCTAAATGCTACTTAGCATCACAAAAAATATCACTAATTATCCATATTCTGAGTAAATCTGAATTCCTACTTAAGAAAGCTATAAAACTTACATCTGAAGATGCCTCCTTTTTTTCTTATGAGATAGCTCAGGTAATATGTTGAAGACAGTCTTATTAACATGTTTATTATCCTGATACACACTTCACCACCATCAAAGTGTTCTAGAGCCTCCATCCATGATGGGGTTTTCATTAATATAAAATAATAGCATAATTATACCAGAAAATAACCTAACTATACTTTTACATTATCACTACATCCCAATAAAAATGCCAACAATACTAACACAAAAAAGAGGAATATTGCAAATGAGCAACTTTTGAAATAGAGTTTGAAGGAAGTAAGAATCTTCTCAATCATTTAATTAGAAGAAATCATTAAAATAAAAAGTATGTAATAGCTTCAGAAGTGTTCTTACGGGATGCAACAAATGTAGGGAGAGAAAATTTAAATGACTTCCAAATGTAAAAGTGACAGACTGGACAAACATACTGGGGTCCCCAACTTCACAATCCAGCATGAGGGCTTGGGCCTGAAACTCCTAGTAGTAACAGGAAGAAGAGATCCAGCACATAGACTTTGACCTTCTCCAATTTCCAGTTATTATTCCACAGCCAAATCAGTTGGGTCCAAAGAATTAAGACTCCCAAGCTTTCTTCATATCATGGAAAGCAGAGGGTATCTGGGATTTTGATCCATAGGGCAACTTTTCAGACAAGGAAATCAAACCTAAAAGACTAAGCTCTGGGCTGAAATTATAGCACAGAGTAGGGGTATTGCCTTGAATGTGGCCCTCTGGACTCGGACAGACCTGGGTTCTATCCCTGGCATCACATTTGGTCCCCGAAACCTGCCATGCACAATTTCTGAGCACAAAGCCAGGAGTAACCTCTAAGCACCACCGGGTATGGCCTAAAAACAAACAAAGAATAAAGTCACCACTGTTCTCAACATCCACTTAGAGGAATATGTGTCCTCCAGGACCAACCAGGTTTGGGGAAGTCTCAGGAAGAGCCTGTTTAGGAAGAAGGCAGCCTGATCCATGCTGAACTCCCTGTCTTTGGCTGAGCTCTTGAGGTTAGAGCTAGGAGAATCCTGGATACAGAAGATGGTCTCAAACCACAAGAACTGTTGGAGTGCCTGTTAGTTGCTAGTTTTTTCTCCATCACCAAATTACTATGAGAAAAAAATAAAATAAAATAAAACTTTTATTCTTTGCCTATTTCTAAGGGAAGTTAACATTTACTTGGATCTGGAAATAAGAATTGCTCCAGATTCTGTGGAACGATTCTCAATGTTGATTGAATAATTCATGAGTTAAAATTGCATTATTTTAACATTTAAAAATGTGGATTTTAGGGACCAAAGCGATAGCACAGAGGCAAGGCATTTGCCCTGCATGTGGCTGACCCAGGACGAACCTGGTTCGATCCCCAGCATCCTATATGGTCCCCCAAGTCAGGAGCTTCTGAGCGCATAGCCAGGAGTACTGAGTGTCACCGAATGTGGCCTAAAAACAAGCAAAAAATGTGAATTTTATTATTTCAGTAACATTGGTTTTTTTGTTGTTGTTTTTGTTGTTTGTTTTGGTTTTGGTTTTTGGATCATACCAGGTGGACCTCAAGAATTACTCCTGCTCTTTTCTGCTGAGCCTGCCTAGACACTTCAAGGACTATAATCTCTCCAGGACCCACACCCGGTAAGATGTCCCCACCCAACTCACGTGGAGCCAATTCCTGCCGTGTGATTGGGTACCCAGAGACTTATAAAGCATGGCAGCCATGCTCTCTGCCTCTTTTCTGCTGAGCCTGCCTAGACAATCCAAGGACTATAATCTCTCCAGGACCCACACCTGAAAAGCGTGGCTGCGGCTTATCTTGTAACCCCTGAATTCCATTTCTGCACATTTTTAAGAAGCAATCTACAGCCTTGCCAATGGAGTAATTTTGCAGTACTCCCCCATATTTACAGAAATCAAGATGGCTCCTCTAATAATCTAAAAAGTAGGAAACTAATAGGTATCCTCTCAAATAAGAAGTTTAGAGTAGAATTATGGAAAATGTTCAGAGGGCTCAAAAAAAAAAAGCATCGATAGACTTGACTGGAGCAAAATTAAGCATCAAGAAGATTTGTCAACTGAAATTAGAAATTTTCACACTGAACTAACAGATCAGAAAAACTGAGCTTATGCAAGTGTTGCCAGGCATGGGGTTTGGGAGACCCCATGCCAGAGCCTTTCTCCCTAGCCTAGGGAGTGCTGGGAGGTTTGGCAGGCCCCATTGCCTAACCCTCTTTTTCCCCTGGACTCCAGGCCCTACCTGGGTGCCATCTCAGGTGGCCAGAAGTAGGTTCAGGTGGACTCTTAGTGGTCCTCAGGCTTCCCCCTCCCTCCGTACACCACGGGGGAGGTGCACGGGGACAAAGGGCAGGCAGACATCTGGCTTCTGGTCTCCTCCTTGATTCTGGAGACCAGCTCTTGCCAGGTATGGGGTTTGGGAAGGCCCCATTCCGGAGCCCTTCTCCCTAGCCTGGGGAGTGCTGGGAGGCCTGGCAGACCCCCAGCCATCCTTGTCTTTTTCCCCTGACTCTAGGCCTTCCCTGGGTGCCAGCTCAGATGGCCAGAAGTGAGTTCAGGTGGACTCTTAGTGGACCTCAGACTTCCCCCCTCCCTTGGTACTCCAGGGGGGAGGTGCATGGGGAGGAGGGTGGGTAGACATCTGGCCTCCGGTTTTCTTTTTGATTCTGGAGACCAGCTCTTGCCAGGTATGGGGTCTGGGGAGGCCCCATACTAAAGCCCTTCTCCCTGGCCTGGGGAGTGCTGGGAGGCTTGGCAGGCCCCCAGCCATCCTTGTCTTTTTCCCCTGACTACAGGCCTTCCCTGGGTGCCAGTTCAGATGGCCAGAAGTGGGTTCAGGTGGACTCTTAGTGGTCCTCAGGCTTTCCGCCCTACCTCTCCCTATACTAATGGCAATGCACATTGGGAGGAGGGCGGGCCGTTTTAGTACTGGTTTATGTTGGGACAGTCACTGGAATTTTTTTCTCCTTGTTTTCCTATTGATAGTATTGTATGCATATATTTTATATATCATAACATCCATCTTGTATTGTGACCTTGATACTACCCTACAAATCTCATTTCTAATATTTTACTGCCTCAGTCCCAACCCTTATTTCCCCCCAATTTTCCCATGTAGGTACAGCTCATGACATGAAGCTCACCACGTAGAGTGATAAGTGCAGTTAGAGAAATAACTACACTGAAAGCTATCAGAACAATGTGAATGAATGAGGGAAAAAGAAAGCCTGTCTCAAGTACAGGTGTGGGTGGGGTGGGGAGTAGATAGATCTGGGAAATTGGTGGTGGGAATCCTGCACTGGTGAAGGGGGGTGTTCTCTACATGACTGTAATCATACAACTAAATTATATTTGTAATCACGGTGTTTAAATAAATATAATTTATAAAAAAAAAGAATTACTCCTGAGAGTAACTCAGAAATTGTTCCTGCACTCAGAAATTGTTCCTCACAAGCTCGTGGGTCCTTATGGAATACCAGGAATTGAACCCAAGTTGGCTGCATGCAAGACAAAAGTCCTACCTGCTCTGCTATTGCTCCAGTAGTGGTAACTTCTGGGTCTGTGCTCATAAATTACCCTTGGCTGGGTTGGGAGAATCATATGGGGATGCTGTGGATTGAACTCCAGTTGGCTGTGTGCAAGGTGTTTACCCTCCACACTGTGCTATTACCCTTGCCCAATACTGGATGTTCTTAAAGCACTGAAAAATCTCTGGTTTTCTATGTCTGTGTAAGAAGTGATAAAGTTGAGTTGAAGTGATGGAATTAGCTTTAGTGTGTATGGATAGCATTTCTCAACTGAGAGAAGATTGTAAAAGGCTATTTGGGGAACAATTGTGGATTCAAATAAATTCAAATAAATTTCTGGATTCAAATAAATGAAAGTAACATTCAATACTCAATTTCTCTATATATTAACTGAAAATAAGTCTTTCTTATTGTTACTAATTTGAGAATAAGCAAACTTATCATTTCACTAACCAAACATTAAAACCAAAACTTAGGGTCGTTGGGTGGGGAGCTTGCCTTACATGCAATCAGCTTGGTTTTAATACTCAACAATTCATATGTTCCTTCCTGAGCACGGCCAGGAGTGATCCCTGAGCACAGTTATGAATAAGACCTGAGCACAGTCAAATACAGCCCCTAAACCAAAAATAAGACAAAATATATCCAGACAGAAAACTTGAATAGACATGTTCTTACAATGTTAAAAGTAATTCAGTTATACTTTGGAATATAAAGTGAAGATTATGGAAGAATTTTGGAAAACCTAATAAGAACCTTTGCTTAATCCATGGTAGATTAGATAGTAATAGATTAGTTAGTGCTAGATTAGCTGATGGTAGAGTAGGTTGAATCATAATTTAAATGGTAGTAGGTGAGACAGTGGTAGACTAGATGGTAGTGATTAGATGGTGGTAGATTAGGTGGTGTTAGTTTAGATTGTGGTAGTTTAGATGGTATTAGGCTAAATGTTGGTAGATTATATGGTGATAGGCAAGAATAGATGGTAGTTAGATGGTGATAGGCTAGATGGTGGTAATTTAGATGGTGGTAGTTTAGATAATAGTAGATTAGAGGGTGGTAATTTAGATGGTGGTAGATTAAATGATGCTAAGTTAGTGGTGGCAGATTAGATAGTGGTATATTAGGTGGTGCTGTTTTAACTGGATTCAGAGCATGATGCAGGAAAAGATAACAATGAACAAAATGTGGGGTTGCTGAAGCAGGAAGTAAACAAGTGTGAGTTCTTTTCCCACTTTTTAGTTTAAGCGACTTGTAAGGCAGGGTTTCAAGGAAAAATTAAATTACCCTGTTTTCACTTTCATAGCTTAAAGACCTACTTAACAGGAAGAAACAGGTGGAATATGACAAGAGTGAAATAGAATAGCAAAGCATTGTTATTTCCTTGGGCATTCTATTTCTGCAAAATCTTCCTATTTGATTTAATTTCTTAAAAGCTGCATCCTATTTTTTTGTTTTTACTAACAATTTATAGCCAAGGAAATGTACTTTCTGAACTTTAGTCTAGCCCTAGTTAGAAACTAAACTTTTATTAGTTATTTTAAGTTTGTATTCATTTTATAAATTTAAAATATCATATCAGCTGCAAATATATTCATTATTCCTTAGAATCCATGGTTTTAGAACTTCTCTTAGTTGAGTCAATTCTTTTGGTTTTATGGAATAAATTTTATTTAGGCTCCTTTAAAAATATTCTCCAGGGACCATAGCAATAGTAAAGCAGGTAGGAAGTTTGCTGTGTACAGAAATGACCCAGGTTTTATTCCTGGCAATCCATATGATCCCCTGAGTCCCCATGGGCAATTTCTGAGTTCAGAACTTTGAATACAGCCAAGTGTGTCCCCAAAACAAAATAAAGGATATTTTCTAGCATTAATTTATATAAATAATATTATATTTAGTTTGTAGTATATAGTTAAATCTGATATATGTACTAGTGACAATATTCAATTATTTTTATTATGAAAACAATTACATAGCTGCATATATTCTAAAAGTACCATATATACTCAAGTATAAGCTGACCCAAGTATAAGCTGATCCCCTTGTAATTTTACCCTAAAAACTGGGAAAACTTTGTGACTCTAGTATAAACTGAGGTGGAAAATGCAGCACAGGTACATTTTAAAAATAAATAAATAAATAATATATATATATATATATGTATATACATACCCAAAACAATTACAATAATTGAGGAATCAGTAGGTTAAATGTTTTTCAATATTTATTACTAAAGAAAAACTGTAAACTATCAACAATAACTTTAAAACTTTAAATAAAGTGCAGAAAGAAGTAGCTTAATAGGTAATCAGGCGAAAATCACAAAGGTTAAAATCCTTCAAAACTGGATTCCTCCTCCTCCTACTCATCTGTATGTCCAAAAAGAGCTTCAGCTGAATCTGATGTGAGGGTATCAACATAGACATTGTCATCATCACTGAGTTCTCAGATATCATCATCACTGCCGTCGGTTTCATATAACACACAGAATATTGTGGGTTTAATAGTTCAGTGGCACACATACCAAATCAAATAACTTATATGACCCAAGTATAAGCCAAATTCATGTTTCTGCTGAAGACCTCGGCTTATACTTGAGTATATAGGTATCTTACTTAGTATTTTTCTACAATAGTAAGGTAATTAGTTTCTATTGAAAACAAGATACCTGTAAGAACTTACCAAATTTTGTATATATCTCTTACTTGAAAATGCTTTGATAATATAAAAATAAATTTTATGAATATTAAAGATATGCTTTTACTTAAAACAAGCAGATAACATAAATAGTAATAATTATAGAAATTAAAAGTCATATTCTGTCTGTTAACTGTGCATAGTTAAAATATACAAATTTAAAACTTATGCCATTTAAATCATATAATTTTTATCTATTTGCATTATTGTCATCATTAACTATATTGTGGTATAGTAAGGTATTGTTTTTTAAAATGTAAAATAATGCACTTCATACAATATTTATATAGGTGGATTAACCATGAAAAAGCCAAGATAAAAGGAAATTGTTAACTAATGCACTATATTAAGTCTAGTTTTATTAAATTAAAATTCATATAACTTAAACAAGGTGGGGCTTTTTATTTTATCTTTTTATTTTAATCAAAGTGGATTACATGTCTTTCACAGTAATGTTTTAAGTACATAGTGATAGAGAAAAACTAAAAAATTTTGGGGGGTTACACTCAGCAGCGCTCAGGGTTACTCCTGGCTCCATGCTCAGAAATTGCTCCTGGCAGGCTCGGAGGACCATATGGGATGCCGGGATTTGAACCACTGTCCTTCTGCATGCAAGGAAAATACCTTACTTACCTCCATGCTATCGCTCCGGCCCTCAAAAAACTAAATTTTATATGAAAACTCAAAACACCTGAATTGCTGAAGCAAACTTAAGGTAAAATAAAACATGTTGGGAGATAACACACATCTCAACTGTCAACTATTCAGTAAAAATATAGTAGTCAAAATTGTGTGGCACTAGAATAATTGCAGAAACACAGACCGATAAACTTGAACTCAAAATTCAGAAATGAATGCCAAGATATATGACAATTGATCAATGACCAAGAACTCAAGTGCATAAAGTAGAATATTGAAAATTTCTTTATTTAATAACTGGTTCTGGGAAAACTTGTTAGTGACATGTAAAAGAATGATATTGGACTACAAACTTATATCATACACAAAATTTAATTGGACATCAAGGGAAGAGCTTTATATTATACCCATATCTTTAATATATATATATAGGGAAACATATGTGAAGTAGTTCATGATAGTTACTTCAGCAGAGTCTTCACTGATTCAACTTTATTGGTAAGAAATACGAAAGATAAAAATAAACATATGGTAAAAAATCTAATAAAACTTCTGCACTCTGAAAGAGCTAAACAAAAAGACTTCCCAAGGAATGGGAGAAAATATTTACACACCAAATGTCTGACAGAAGATTTATATCAGTGATGACTAGAGAACCACAAAACTTAAGGACAACAACAACAAACCACCAAACAACCCCATAAAAAGTATTGGGAAGAAATGAACATATAAATCACAAAGACAATATGATGGCCAGTAGCACATTAAAAAACTGTCCTCATTGTTATGACTATGAAAATGCAAATAAAGTCAACAATGATATATCACCCACAGCAGTGATAATAACCTGCATTTAAAAAAAACTGGAAATAACGTGGAAGGTAGAGAACAGAAACTCTCATTCACTGTTTTTAGATTTTGACTTGTTTTGTTTTGATTTAGTTTGGCTTGATTTGGGGGACACCCCCAATAGCACGCACTGGTTATTCCTTGCTCAGGGGCACAGAGGACCAGATAAGAAGTGACACTAAATGACTAATTGAACCCAAGTTGACTTCATGCATAGAAAATGCCCTACAAGGGGCCAGAGAGATAGCACAGCAGTAAGGCGTTTGCCTTGCATGCAGAAGGACAATGGCTAGAATCCCGGCATCCCACACGGTCCCCCGAGCCTGCCGGGGGCGATTTCTGAGCGTAGAGCCAGGAATAACCTCGGAATGATGCCGGGTGTGATCCAAAAATCCAAAAAAAAAAAAAAAATGCCATACACATTCTTCTACAGACTAGACCCAATAGGACTTGATTCTTCCTCTATGGAAAAATACATGAAGATTGCTTAAAAAAAAAGTAAATAGTATTACTCTATGATCATACAATTCATTCTTAGGTGTCTTTCAAAAGTATACTAAAATATGAATTTAAAAGATTCATGAACCTGTGTTTATTGCAGTTGTATTTTATAATAGCTAAGACCAGAAAACAACCCAAGTGCTCAATGACAATTGAATAGATGGGAAGCTATGCAATGAAATATTACTCAACTACTGGAAATGGTGAAGTCTTTTTTTTTAATTTGATTTTTTGGATCACACACAGAACTTAGGGGCTACTCCTGGCTCTATGCTCAGAAATCGCCCCTGGCAGGCTCAGGGGACCATATGGGATGCCAGGATTCGAACCACTGACCTTCTGCAACCGAGGTAAACGCTTTACCTCCATGCTATCTCTCCAGCCCAGAAATGGTGAAGTCTTGTCTTTTGATTACAGCAAACATAACTGGCAGGGTTTACACTAAAAAAAATTAATCAGGAGAAATACAAATTATATAACTCATATGCTGCATAAAAATGAGAGACAAAATTCAGTAAAAATTAATTCTTGATTATTTATTTATTTATTTATGGTTTTTGTGCCATACCCGGTCATGCTCAGGAATTGTTCCTGGCTATGCGCTCAGAAATCGCTCCTGGCTTGGGGGACCACATGGGATGCCAGAGGATCGAACTGTGGTCCATCCTAGGCTAGTGAAGGCAAGGCAGACCCCTTACCACTTGTGCCACCGCACTGGCCCCCAAAATTAATTCTTATATTTTGATGACAGGACTATTTACTTAGAAGGACAAAAATATATTAGTAAACTAATAAAAGGTTAATCATAAAGTTTCAAAAGTGATGTCTATCAAAGAACAGAGAAAGTACTCATGGTTAGAGATTTTCTGCAGGATTTTCTTTTTCTTCTTTTTCTTTTTATTTTTTTGGGCCACACCCTAGTGAAGCTCAGGGGTTATTCAAATCAGTCCTGGCTCGTGGGACCATATGAGATACTGGTGATCAAACCAAGGTCTGTCTGGCTAAGCTGTGTGCAAGGCAAACACCCTACCACTGTGCTATTGCTCCAGCCCTCTTTGCAGGATTTTCTTCTAGAAAATAGAGGCACTCTGTGATTTGCACACTTGGGATTGTGCAAAACAAGTTTCAGAGAAAGGGGCAAAACACAGGAGTTTTGTTGATATCTTGGTGTCATGAAGACCAAAACTTTCTGAACTCTTGATATTCATTCTGAGATGCCTGTCTTGTCACAAATATTTCCATTAAACTCTGTGGACTTCCAGATGAGCTAATATTTCTGCTCAAAGTATCATACAGTGTTTTATTGTAAAAAGAATATATATATAGACTGGAGTGATACTATAATAGTAGAGTGTTTGCCTCACGCATGCCTGACCTAGGTTCCATCCTCTGCGCCCCTTTGGTCTTCTGCAAACTACCTTGAGTGATACTTGAACATAAAGTCGGGAATAAGCATCAGTACCTCAGGGTATGACCCAAAAACAAATAAAAAAAAAAAAGTAAAAAAAAATAGAAGATATTTTAAATAACGGTTTATTCCTTAAAATCATATGATACAAAATCTTTTCGTTTACTTTAGTTTTTATTTTGTTTTGGGATCACACAGGTGCACTCAGGAAATACTCCTGACTATGCGCTCAGAAATCACTCCTGGCTTGGGAGACCATATAGGACACCAGGGAATCAAACCATGGTCCCTTCTAGGTTAGTGTGTGCAAGACGAATGCCCTACCACTTGCACACCTCACCAGTTCCTTTTTTTAATTTTTAATTTTTTTATAATTGTTATGCTACAAAATTTTTAAAGATAAAATAAAAATTAATAGCTATGTCTGCACACAAACTTAAGAACTTAGTACAATAGTGTGTTGGAGAGAGAAAGAGAGTTAATATGCATGTTTATCATCAGAGTCCAATCTATAATACAGATTGAAACCTTTCACTTATGTCATAACATATATTTTCTAATGACTATTTAGAAGGACAAAAGATATGTTAGAAAAAAATAAAAAGATTAATTAGAAAGTTTCAAAAATGGGGGCCTGGAGGGAGAGATAGCACAGCGGTGTTTGCCTTGCAAACAGCCTATTCAGGACCAAAGGTGATTGGTTAGAATCCTGGTGTCCCATAGTCCCATATGGTCCCCCGTGCCTGCCAGGAGCTATTTCTGAGCAGACAGCCAGGAGTAACCCCTGAGAATCACCGGGTGTGGCCCAAAAACCAAAAAAAAAAAAAGTTTCAAAAATGATAAGTCTATGGAAGAGCAGAGAACAAATATTACTGGCAATATTATCAGTAAAGCAACTAAATAGTATCCAAGTTTTTTTTCCAACAATAATTACACTCTTTCTATTTTATATTGTTTTCTCATCTTTCCCACAATTTTATTCTCCTCCAGCACAACTTTAAACTTAAAACTCATTTTAATAAATTGTCATATGTTCCCTAGAAAATTCAGTGTCTCTTTGCCCAAATAAAATTATTTGAAATTTCTTCTCTGAACTGCCATTATGATTAGATAAATTCAGAAGCACACAAAGATACCATATACACACATTCGTTATGTTAGAGATCTATCAAATCACACTACCTCGAACTCTGTCCCTGCAAAACCATGTCTGCAGAATTTCCAATTTTTTTCTTAGGCTGCTTTGGCAAGGAGGAGCCAGTACTAGAGTTATAGCTAGACAAGATTCTGCTTTGCCTCTCTTGAGCTGGAGGCTGGCTCTAGCCGGCATGGGGTTGGGGGAGACCCCATGTGGAAGGCCTTCTCCCTAACTTGGGTGTGCGGGGAGCCTTGATAGGCTCCCAGCCTTCCCCTTTTCTGCCCCCGGCCTCCAGGCCTTCTGGGGTGGCAGCCCAGGTGGCCAGACAAGGTGGGTGTCAGAAGGTCCCTCCTGGATGGGGTCCCAAGCTTTCCCCGCCCTTTCCTCAGCTCTAGGGAGGGAAGGACACAGGGTGTAGGGCGGGCAGATCCTGGCTTCCGGCTCTCTCTCGATCCTCTCTTGAACTGGAGGCTGGCTCTAGCCAGAATGGGGTTGGGGGAGATCCCATGTGGAAAGCCTTCTCCCTAACTTGGGTGCTCTGGGAGCCTTGATAGGCTCCCAGCCTTCCCCTCTTCTGCCCCCAGCCTCCATGCCTTCTGGGATGGCAGCCCAGGCGGCCAGAGATGGTTGGTACTAACTTGGGATGTGCTGAGATTTTCTCAGTTGAGCTAAGTTTGTCACTGGCAATTTCTGACCACTCTGCATATGGAAAACCGCGTGGGGGCTAGTGCCCCAGCACGCACTGCTTGTATTAAGATTATTCCTTATCTTTATGTTATGTTTTGGTATCCAGAATGTCCATTTTGTATTCTGCCCTTTCCCACACCCCTTCAAAGCTCATTTTTACTCCTTAACTGTCTCACCCGCCCCAAACATCACTAACCCACATTACTCTTTTTAACATCAGTATTGCACAATCCTAATCACAGACCAACGCAGTGCATTGTGTGTAACAACCCTGAACTGTTTCAAAAGACATAAAATGGACATGTATGTCTTTAGAATATTTTGTGTTTTTCTCTGACAACTATAAGTCTTACTAAATATTCTCTTATGGAGTGACGATTCTAACCACTTTTTATCTTCTCTTTATGAGCTGTTCAAGAAGGAATTTTGGTTAAAGAGTCCCCCAGTTTAATGCTTATGATTGAACCATGTCATGGGGATTACCATGTCATGGGGAATATTGGACTTGTTCTTATGTCCCCCATATGCACCAATAACGCCACGTGGCATTGCTCCTTTTTTGCATAGGCACATTAAAATGAGAAAATACTATACATACAAATAAGATCCTATTTAATAGAGATTGGAATACACAAATCTTGTAGTGCAAAGGGACCTTACACTCTGAACATTGACATAATGACCTGGCACAGGGCTCAGAAGAAAGGACATTTTCCATTCACCCCTGAGCCAGGGAAGCCATCCACAAAATATCCAGGTTTGTCTATAACATCACCTGGAAGCACTCCTCTAGATGGAAGACCCTACCACTGCTCAGACATCGACCTGCTCAAAAGAGACTTCCCTTAACACTGAGAAGACTTAACAACAACAACCTGCTTACAGGACAGGGCTTCCTGCATTGCCCTTTAATGGTGAGGTGAAACGAGAGGACGCTCCACATCCTGACTTCAATGTAGGATATGCAGATTCCAGGATCTTTAATACAGAAACATGATACCAACAACAGAGACTGTGTGAAAAGTGTGTTGGCACTACAGACAATGTCTTGGATTGGATGATCTAATTTGCCTGGAGCCTAGAGTTGGTCTTATGCCAGGAAACTTCAGGGGTAGGGTCTCTTTGTACTTAGGCTAAGGTTATTCCTTTCCATGCCTCTCATATTTTGGTGGGCCTATGCAAACAACAATTGCCACTCTAACACCGTTTTTACTGTGCTCCTTTGACTCTAATCCTTAAAAAAGACCCACTTGAAATTTGAGGTTAACTTAAGCTAATATGCATGTACATGGAAATGTAAAAAATACTATGCCTCTAATGTTTAAGGAGTTATGTAAGTTTTATGGCTTTAGATTGCCTTGTGTACTGTTAAGAAATATTATAATGTGTTACAATCTGGGGACTTGAGGGACAAAGTAATTGTAAATGGATTCTGTTTTATTTATCTTAATGTTCTTTGGCTGAAAGTTCAAAGTTAAGATATCAGCAAGGGGACTTCTGAGAATTATGTTATGGATGATTGTCCTTCCACTGTAACTTTACCTTGTCCTCTTCCTTTACATCTTTGTTCTCATGATTAAAAATAAAAAAAATTTTAAAAAAAGATTCTGCTTTATCGTCACTGAGTGTCTTGGCATTATGAGCTGAGATCTACAAATTATTCCTATGGTTAGTGACTTTTCTGCTTTTCCTTCACCGTGTACTACATCTGAGTAAAACTTAACTTCTTTCGACTGTCGGGTGTTATTTTTATTTTGTTTTCTTTGTTTTTACTGGAAATGATTAAGAAGAGATATGGTTCTATATTTTGGCATACAAAGTATTGATCTCAAGCAGATAGATTTGAATAAGTCTGTATACTTTTTGAAGAGTGAATATGCAAAAACCGTATGTTTCAGGATATACTGTACCCAATTCTCTTCACCACAATTTTCAGAAACAATTTTATTTTCAACTAATCTGTGTGACTTTTTTATTTCTCAGCCTGAAAAGTGTATCATTTTGAACGGGATCTTTCTCATCAGAATGTCAGTAAGGATAGCAACTTTTATCTGATAAATAGATTCTAGAAGAAAGGTAGTGGGAGGAAGGTATATGTGATAGAAAACTAACTTCTAGTCAATGAATGTGTGCAGACAATAAATAACTATAATTTCTCTTTCTATTCACTGAGTTTCTGACTGGAAGATGTGAATTGTAGTTGCTGAACTTTCATTTATTTTCAGCTAGTAAGGAAATTCTTTATCCTGGTTATGTAAAGTCTCTCTCTAAAAGGCAAAGGGAAATCTAATATAATTAGGTAGAAAAATGAAACATCTTTCTTACAAATGGAGTTTGAGTAGCATGAAAACAAATGTGGGGAACCTGAAAAATCACCAATGTGTGTACACCCTGGAAAATCAACACAAATTATTAAAAAGTTATTAATATAATGTGGCAAGATAGGGATGAGATTCACGGCACTGGAGATTAATATTCTGTCCCATACCCATTTTTTTTTACTTAAGTCTAAATTTGTAAATACATTTCAGAATGAATAGCCTTGCCTCAGGGTATAATATTTAAGAAAAATGCTGTTGTGGGCTAGAAACAAAAAGATTAAGGAATTCATTTTATTAGATGTAACAAAATATTATAGATGTATTCCAAACTATGAATGTGACTTTTCTATATGAAAATAAATTAAAATACCCAAGATCATTAAAACAAAATATCTAACTATGTAGCTTAAGCATTTAATTTTCCTAAAATATCTGAACAATACAATTCTCTATTTTATCAATGTGCTATTGGACAGCTGGTCTCAGATTATAAAATTATCAGTCATTGGATGCAATGAATAGCTCTATTAACTACATAGTGAGATCAGCATTTACATTTGGTTATCTAAAATTAAACTGAATATTTCTAAGTGTCCTTTAAACAATTGATCAAATATATTTGTGGGAATTTTTTAAAGTGACATTAAAATCAGAGGAATAAACTGGTAAATTTACTAAAACATTACTATGTTAATGTGATCATTAACATAACTTCTAAAATGTAATTTTAAATTCTAAAATAGTAATCTAATGTAATAATTTAATTTTAATGACAATATTTTAATTATTCAATAATTTTAATTAAATAAATTTAATTCCAAAGTAGTAATTTTTAAAATCTCTAAATGTGTTCAGTAGGGAACACCTATAATTAAGATTTGGGGGAGAAGGAGGCTTCAGCTGGACCCAGAAGATCCCACATGCCAGGATTCCTGCTTCTCTCCTACGGGTATGGCTGGGAATCTGGGCAGACAGCTGGCCAATGGCCTCCTGAGCTGATCAATTAGTCCAGGAGACCGAGATCTCCCCCCATGCCAGACTGGTCTTCAGGGCAGGTCTGGCAACTGGGCTCTGGGGGTGGGGGGAGGAGGGAAATTCCAATCCCATGCTTTTTCAAACTGGAGAGGAAGGTTGCAACTGTACCCAGAAGATCCCACATGCCAGGATTACTGCTCCTCTTCTACTGGCATGGCTGGGAATCTGGACAGACAGCTGGCCAAAGGCCTCCAGGACTGACCAGTTAGTCCAGAAAACCGAAAGCCCCCCCATGCCAGGCTGGCTTTCAAGGCCAGGTCTGGCATCTGAGCTCTGGGGGGAATGGGAAGGAGGCAAACTCCTCCCCCATGCTTTTCATACTGGAGAGGGAGGCTGCAGCTGGACCCAGAAGATCCCACATGCCAGGATTCCTGTTCATCTCCTATGGGTATGGCTGAGAATCTGGGAAGACAGCTGGCCAATGGCCTCCTGGGCTGACCACTTAGTCCAGGAGACTGAGATCCCCCCCCATGCCAGACTGGTCTTCAGGACCAGGTCTGGCAACTGGACTCTGGGGGGAAGGGGGAGGAGGGAAACTCCTCCCGTATTCATACTGGACCCCCTGCAGCGGTGTCTTTTCTTACTAATACTCATTTTCATAACCTTGTGGGCACAAATGAGCCCACGCAACAAATATACTTTTTAAGCATTATCTAAAAATGTTCTTTATTCTAGACGGTTCCTAGGAAAGGAAACGGAATGCCAAGGATTTGGATGATAAGACTCAAATAGATCTTTAAAGTCAGTCGTTATGTGGACCTGACTTTCCGTACTGACTTCAAGCCAAAATCACAAACAATCTATATATATAATATAATATATAATATATATATATTATATACCCCTGTTATGTATTGCCTCTCCCCTATCCCTGTGTCTCTTCTATCCCCTCATCTCCCAATCCCGATCCATTATCTTCCCCTGATTTAACCCTCTTTACCCTCAGTTCCTAACTTGGTAGGCACCAAGATTGACCTCCTGCCCCAACAGACCACCTTCCAGCTCCTCAGTGAAAGACACCCTTTGGGTCCCCGTTCTCATACCTCAGCAAAGAACTACAACCAGCACGCCTGCTGACTCATGCTTGATGGCCCCTCTCACCCCCCACCAAATCATGGACTGTTGCACCATACAGGAATCAGCCTCAGCAAAACCCCCAGCTCAAAGACACTATATGTTCTTGTAATGCAACAAAGCATCTCTCAAATGCAATTTCAAGGCCTGTGAATCATAAAGTACCTTGGCTTTTACTCCCACAGAATATATCAAAAGACCTAATTAGGAGTCTTATATTGCCTATGGAAACTCAATACCTGTATAACAAAAATCTTAAGATGTGTATTCCTAAATATACAAGTAGCTTTCTCCACCACTTGTTTTATTCAAATGCCTTTTCTTTTTAACTCAGTTTTATTTATTTGTTCTATTTTAATATATACATTTTTATCTATCTTTACCATTTTTGGTGCTGCTTGGTACAAAAAGCCTTGACTGGGATAAAAGCTCAGAACAAAACCAGACAACAGAGATGTGTGTGCAGCCTGTCCTTCTTACCCAGAATAGCACCATCAACACAGTCTTAAAACATACGTTTTTGTATGGGCACAGTAAAGAAAGAGGAAACCATAGACACAGAAACAAGATCTTATCTTCTAGGGATAAAAACTCACTTTTTATAGCAGAAGGGTGCTTCCCATCCTGAACATGTGTCATGTGGATACAACCAGTCCCCAGGAGATTGGACAGTGTTAGTCCAATCTGAAACCCCAGATCCCCAACGTAGAAATGATACAGCTCTGGGCAACACCACCAGGAACTAAGCTCCATTGGGAGATTTATAATACTGCTCTGGCACCAACTTGTGCCAGTTTTGATATGACAATGAGGAAAGGAAAACTTGACCTAAGACCAGGCTGTCCTATCACATCACCTAAAGCTAAATGGAAATCAGAAGAGATATTGTCCTTTGAACTGTGAAAAATAAGAGCACCAACAACAGAAAACTGACTTTGACAACCGTGACTGAACAGAACCTACCTTGGGAATAATAAGGAAAACACTACCCTAGGCTGTAGCCCAGGACACATAAAACAACAACAACAACAACAACAACAAGATGTCTTATTGCAGAGGTCCATCTTGGACAACAGAGACTAAACAGAACATTTGGATTCATAATATCCTAGGCTTCAGCTTAGGGACTGAACAAAAACAGGGAGCAAGTGTTACAGAAGACTGAACACAACAACAACTATGGATAGGAACCTCTAGAACCTAGAGACTCTATCCTAGACTGACCTATAACCCGTGCAAATACCAAGATCGCTAGCTACATTGGCTTGATAGTCCTCACACACAACCGAGAGGAAACTTTCCTGGCGTCACAAAAAAGCCTCTGGGATGGGGTAATGAGTATATATGGAGCCAGGGGTTGATCCCATGATGGTATGCTTCAAGGATGGAGAAACCCTGAATCTCTTAGGCCACGGGAATTCCCTTTCTTCCCCAATGCTTACTGTGCATATACAAAAAAAAAAAAAGTGGGGGGAGACACACCAAACCCTGCCACTCCAGCACCTATACTTTATATTGTTTTGTTTTGATTTGTTAGTTTTTTTTTTTACTTTAGTTTCCTTCTCTTTTTTCTTCCACTTTTCTCTTTCTTTTTTACTCTTGTGGTTATTATTTAGAGATTTATTTTTATTTTTATTTGCTGGGTCCATTTTTTTCTTTTTTTCTTCCATTTTTCTTTTCTCTCTCTCTCTCTCTCTCTCTCTCTCTCTTTCTCTCTTTTGGTAGGTGTCACCAAATTTTTTCTTCCTTTTTTTATCCTTTTTATCTCCAATGATGGTGGAATGGATGCTCAATCTACAACAAGCTGTAAAATGGAGACCAGTTGCACTAGCAATCTGGGGGGTAAAGGAGGGAGATATGGGATGCATACTGGGAACAGGGGCGGAGGGAGGACAGCACTGGTGGTGGGAATGCCCCTCATTCATTGTCACTATGCACCATAAATGATGCAGTGAAAGATTTGTAATGCACTTTGGTCACAATAAAAATAAAAATAACAATGATATTATTTAGTTCAAGAAATAATACTTTTTTCCTTTTTATGATGATGCTCATATCATTCTATAATAAGTAACATGAATCTATATTAACAAGTTTTAATGGACATATTTTAGTCATTATATATATTTACATAGGTTTTTGTATTAACTTGTAAACTTCATTTTATACTATAGATATTTCTTCAAATTTTGCAGATAAATTAAAAGAATTTCTTCTCTTCAAAAAAAATAACCTATGATGATCAATAAAAAATATCCAATAAAAATATTTTCTACTCATGCATCATTTCACCCAATATCCATACTATAATATCTTGTCTGGGAGATTTGGTACAGAATTGTGAGATGAACAGAAATCATTATAAATTAACTACTATAATGGTTGTGTAAGAAACATGTGTACACGGGGGCCAGAGAGATAGCACAGTGGTAGTTTGGCATGCATGTGTCCGACCAGGGACAGACCTGGATCGTTTCCTGGCATCCAATATTGTTCCCCGAATCTGCCAGGAGCGATTTCTGAATGCAGAGCCAGAGTTAATCCCTGAATGCCTCTGTGTATGGGCCAAAAAGCCAAAAAAAGAGAGAGAAAGAACACTGAGAAAAAGAAAGAAAGAAAGAAATAAATAAAGAAAGAAAGAATGAAGGAAAGAAATAAATAGAAAGAAAGAAAGAAAGAAAGAAAGAAAGAAAGAAAGAAAGAAAGAAAGAAAGAAAGAAAGAAAGAAAGAAAGAAAGAAAGAAAGAGAGAGAGAGAAAGAAAGAAAGAAAGAAAGAAAGAGAGAGAGAGAGAGAGAGAAAGAAGAGAAAGAAAGAAAGAGAAGAAAGAAAGAAAGAAAGAAAGAAAGAAAGAGAAAGAAAGAAAGAAAGAAAGAAGAAAGAAAGAGAGAGAGAAAGAAAGAAAGAAAGAAAGAAAGAAGAGAGAAAGAAAGAAGAAGAAAGAAATGAAAGGAAAGGAAAAAAGAAAGGAAAAAAGGAAGAAGAAAGAAAGGAAGGAAGAAAGAAAGAATGAAGGAAGAAAGAAAGAAAGAAATGAGAGAAAGAAAGAAAGAAAGAAAGAAAGAAAGAAAGAAGAAAGAAAGAAAGAAGAAAGAAGAAAGAAAGAAAGAAAGAAAGAAAGAAAGAAAGAAAGAAAAGAAAGAAAGAAAGAAAGAAGAAAGAAAGAAAGAAAGAAAGAAAGAAGAAAAGAAAGAAAGAAAGAAAGAAAGAAAGAAAGAAAGAAAGAAAAGAAGAAAAAAGAAAGAAAGAAAGAAGAAAAAAGAAAGAAGAGAGAAAGAAAGAAAGAAAGAAGAGAGAAAGAAAAAGAAAGAAAGAAAGAAAGATAGAAAAGGAAGAAAGAAAGAAAGAAAGAATAAAAAAGAAAGGACAGAAGGAAGGAAGAAAGGAAGGAAGAAAGAAGGAATGAAGGAAGAAGAAAGAAAGAAAGAAAGAAAGAAAGAAAGAAGAAAGGAAGAAAGAAAAGAAAGAAAGAAAGAAAGAAAAGAAAAGAAAGAAAGAAAGGAAGGAAGGAAGGAAGGAAGGAAGGAAGGAAGAGGAAGGAAGGAGGAAGGAAGGAAGGAAGGGAAGGAAGGAAGGGAAAGAAGGAAGGAGGAAGGAGGAAGGAAGGAAGGAAGGAAGGAAGGAAGGAAGGAAGGAAGGAAAGAAGAAACGTGTATCTACTATTAAATCCTACATTGAGGGGGGCCTCCCCAGTGGTTCTCAGGTGTCTGTTTGATAAATCAGTGAAATCAAAGTACATATGCTATTGTGATCAATCATATTTAACAATTTAAGGGGTTATTTTTGTATTGTTTCACACCTAGCGGTGAGCAGGGATTATTCCTGGATCAATGCTCTGAGATCATTCCAGGTAGGACTCAGGGGACGATATGGGTACTGGGGGTCAAACCCTGGTCAGCTGTGTACAAAGCTAAAGGGTTTTTTTGACCTATAACATAGAATATGAAGTCCATTGCAGCTCAAATTAATTTTACATTTTATATATTATTTATTTATTTATTTATTTATTTATTGGTTTTTGAGTCACATCCTGTGAGGCTCAGGGGTTATTCTATGTGTTCCTTTCTTGGGAGATCATATAGGATTCAGGGGATTGAACCCAACTCTGTCCTGGGTTAGCCATTTGCAAGGCAAATGCCCTATACTGCAGTTTTGCTCAGACACCGATTTTATTTATTTTTATATAACAGTGATGATTGCAGGGCCAAAGTGATAGCACTGTGGGTGGAGCACTTTATCCACGTAGGGTTTTTTTTTCCATGTTTATTTCTTTTTTTATTAAATATATTTTTTATTTAAGTAACATGATCATATTTGGGTTACAGTCATAACCAGAACACCCCCCTTCACGAGTGCAACATTACCCCCTCCTCCTTCCCATCCTCTGCCTTTATTCAAGACAGGCATTCTACTACAGTAATTTGTTTTTAAGTTCAGTAAATTGTATTTTTTTTTCCTTAAAGGATAAGAGTAAAAAAATATAGTAAAGATGTGATAGTGGCAATCGCCAATGTTTGCATAGGTTCAGAAAAATGGAGAAAATGGAAAAAAAAATCCTTGACCTGATTACAAAAAAGCCTCACCCCAGAAGTTTATTGGCATAAGACAGACTTTGGGTTCCAGGCATACCAGTCTATCCAACTCCAGTCATTCTCAAGGTCCCAGTGAAACTTTTTCAGACTTTAACTATAGTTGGTATCGGACTTCTATATTTAAGACTCTGGATTCTGTGCATTTCTTTCGTCGATGTCAGGCTGATGTGGAGCATCCTCTAGTTTCAGCATATCATTAAATGCAGAGCAATCTGCCCTGCATGCAGACTGTTGCTGAGTCACCTGGGTGTTGGGAGTACTCTATGGAGTAAGTCAAGTTCAAGGACAATATAGGGTTCTGTAATGCCACAAAACATGTCTCAAACTCAACTATCACCTGTTGTCTTCAAATACCCTTGTTTTCTTTTTTTTCTCTTTTCTTTTTAAAACATAAAAGGGTCACATGTATCTCTTTTGTATATCTCAGATGTATTCCCTTAACATCTATAACTCTTTTCAAATATCATCATTTAGTGACAATTTTGCCCACTAGATTAATTATTTGATTGTTTGATTTTCCCCCCGTGAGATCTGTTTTATAAGCAATACTCGTAGAACAGTAACTCTGTATAGATTTCATGTTTATACCAAGTTACAAGAAATGTTGGAGTTTATTCGTTGGCCCCCAGGTGCACCAACAATATCTTGTGGCATTGCTTCTCTTTTGCATAGACACATTAAAATGGGAAAATAATACATATGCAAACAAGTTTTTTTATTTTTAATTAAACACATTGATTACATACATGACTGTGTTTGGGTTTCAGTCATGTAAAGAACACCACCCATCACCAGTGCAACATTCCCATCACCAATTTCCCAAGTCTCCCTCCTCCCCACCTGACCCCAGCCTGTACTCTAAACAGGCTCTCCATTTCCCTCATACATTCTCATTATTAGGACAGTTCAAAATGTAGTTATTTCTCTAACTAAACTCATTACTCTTTGTGGTGAGCTTCCTGAGGTAAGCTGGAACTTCCAGCTCTTTTCTCTTTTGTGTCTGAAAATTATTATTGCAAGAATGTCTTTCATTTTTCTTAAAACCCATAGATGAGTGAGACCATTCTGCATTTTTCTCTCTCTCTCTCTGACTTATTTCACTCAGCATAATAGATTCCGTGTACATCCATGTATAGGAAAATTTCATGACTTCATCTCTCCTGACAGCTGCATAATATTTCATTGTGTATATGTACCACAGTTTCTTTAGCCATTCATCTGTTGAAGGGCATCTTGGTTGTTTCCAGAGTCTTGCTATGGTAAATAGTGCTGCAGTGAATATAGGTGTAAGGAAGGGGTTATTGTATTGTATTTTGTGTTCTTAGGGTATATTCCTAGGAGTGGTATAGCTGGATCATATGGGAGCTTGATTTCCAGTTTTTGGAGGAATCTCCATATTGCTTTCCATAAAGGTTGAACTAGACGGCATTCCCACCAGCAGTGGATAAGAGTTCCTTTCTCTCCACATCCCTGCCACCACTGTTTATTCTCATTTTTTGTGATGTGTGCCATTCTCTGGAGTGTGAGGTGGTATCTCATCGTTGTTTTGATTTGCATCTCCCTGATGATTAGTGATGTGGAGCACTTTTTCATGTGTCTTTTGGCCATCTGTATTTCTTCTTTGTCAAAGTGTCTGTTCATTTCTTCTCCCCATTTTTTGATGGGATTAGATGTTTTTTCTTGTAAAGTTCTGTCAGTGCCTTGTATATTTTGGAGATTAGCCCCTTATCTGATGGGTATTGGGTGAATAGTTTCTCCCACTCAGTGGGTGGCTCTTGTATCCTGGGCACTATTTCCTTTGAGGTGCAGAAGCTTATCAGTTTAATATATTCCCATCTGTTAATCTCTGCTTTCACTTGCTTGGAGAGTGCAGTTTCCTCCTTGAAGATGCCTGTAATTCTGGCACAAGACAAGGCTGTCCTCTCTCACCACTCCTATTCAACCTAGCACTGGAAGTACTTGCTATAGCAATTAGGCAAGAAAAAGATATCAAGAGAATCCAGATAGGAAAGGAAGAAGTCAAGCTCTCACTGTTTGCAGATGACATGATACTCTACTTAGAAAACCCTAAAGACTCTACTAAAAAGCTTCTAGAAACAATAGACTCATATAGCAAGGTGGCAGGCTACAAAATTAACACACAAAAATCAATGGCCTTTCTATACACCAATAGTAATAAGGATGAAATGGACATTAAGAAAACAACCCCATTCACAATAGTGCCACACAAACTCAAATATCTTGGAATCAACTTGACTAAAAATGTGAAGGACCTATACAAAGAAAACTATAAAACTCTGCACCAAGAAATAAGAGAGGAAACACGGAAATGGAAACACATACCCTGCTCGTGGATTGGCAGGATTAACATCATCAAAATGGCAATACTCCCCAAAGCATTATACAGATTTAATGCTATCCCTCTAAAGATACCCATGACATTCTTCAAAGAAGTGGATCAGGCACTTTTGAAATTCATTTGGAACAATAAACACCCTCGAATAGCTAAAGCAATCATTGGGAAAAAGAATATGGGAGGAATTACTTTCCCCAACTTTAAACTTTACTACAAAGCAATAGTTATCAAAACAGCATGATATTGGAATAAGGACAGGCCCTCAGATCAGTGGAATAGGCTTGAATACTTAGAAAATTTTCCCCAGACATACAATCACCTAATTTTTGATAAAGGAGCAGGAAATCCTAAATGGAGCAGGGAAAGCCTCTTCAACAAGTGGTGTTGGCACAATTGGATAGCCACTTGCAAAAAATTGAACTTAGATCCCCAGCTAACATCATGTATGAAGGTAAAATTCAAATGGATTAAAGACCTCGATATCAGCCCCAAAATCATAAGATATATAGGACATTACAGGGCAAACAAGTTCTTATCTAATAGAGATGGGAACATAAATTTGGTAATGTAATTAGGCCTTTTATCCTGAACATTGGCAAAATGATTTGGCATCGCCCAGACACACCTGAACTATGGAAACAACCACAATTGTCTTTAACATTCCCAGGATCCAAGCCTCTACCAGAGAAAACCTACCACTGCTTTGGCATTGACTTACTCCACTTAGGGTTTTATTAGCAGCTTCCTATATGGTCCCGTGAGCCTGCAAGGAGCTATTTCTGAACACAGAGCCAGGAGTAAGCCCTGAGTGCTGTCGTGTGTGGCCCCAAAAACAAAAAGAAAAAAAAAAGTGACAATTGAGAAAAGGAAACAATTTCTACAAGATGGGGTGCCCGGATATAGAAACTTAGGTTGCAGTGGTAATTCAGTTTCTTCCTCATCAATATTCATCTCATTCTTGAATATTATCATTCATATATGGCTTGATCACACTAGATCTTGATGACTAATTATCGTGCACACATTTTACCAATCATCATGTCTCGGCCAATAGCTTCACTAAATGAACCCGTTAGTGTATTTTATTTCAAACCACCCATTTTGATGAATTGCTGGATGGGATTAGATGAGAGGGGGCATACAAAATAGTCTCTATTGGTTTAAGACTTTTCAGATAAAAAAAAAAGTTTTAACAAGGGCATCTTCTACCCTCTGAGGAGACCCTGGCTGTGAAATTGTGCTGCTTTCACAGCCAAGTTCATGTGCAAAATGCAGAAAGGTTTTCTCTGTTGTGTTATTTTTTAATTATTATTCTATAATGAAAGGAAAAGGCAAGGAAGTTCACAGGTAAAAAAAGAAACCCAGCAGGCATAGCCCAAATCAGCTTGACATGTGCAAATGAGAATTCACCTTGCTGGTTGTTGATTGTGTTTATACCAGAGTGGCAAAGTGGTGTGTTGTTGCCCAGCAAAGTTTAATTAGTGAGTACAAACTTGGTAACAACAATTTCCACTCCCCAAAATGCCTCCAATACTTCTTGTTCCTTCAAGGAAAAGAGAATACTAACAGGAATGTAATTTACATGTCTATTCTAATATTTTAAGAACATACTGAGATGTACAACTGATGTATTCTATTTTTATTAATATATGTCAGAAAAATTATTTGAGTAGTTATTAATAATGATTTGTGGAGGTATCTATATTTTTTAAATGAAGCAGAGAACTCCAGGAAGTACCTAATCTGAGAAATACTCTTTAATATCTCTTCTTGAAGAGATTTTATATATATATAGTTTTTCATCAGCTTTTAGGATGAGAGGAATTTTCAATCAAGTGTTTCAGAGTTCTCCAGGAAAAGGTCTAGAAAATACATCTATCAAGTGAATAAACTAAAATTAATAAAGACTTAAGAATGAGTAGTTTCAGCTATAAGAATAGTATATATGCTTTTCGTTCATTCAAGATTCCCTAGATGTGTCTTAGTTCTGAATCACAGTCACTGTGAAAATGAGTATATGTCAAAATACTCTTGTTCCTTCAGCAAATACATGATGTAAATGAAAATTTCTATATTGGTTTTTAATGATGAACCCAAAGAAGCAAGCCAAGCTTTCATAGAAAAGAGGCAACAAAATATTTCATAAAAGAACATATGATTCTTATTTCTGTGTTGCATTGATCATCAAGTTTTAGGATCCCTGTAATTTAGCATTTCCTTCTAATTTTATGAATTATTTTTCTCTACTAAACCCTATACCTATAGGAATAAAATGATGGAGCAAAATTATGCCTTACAACTGCATCTGCAAACTATTTACTCTACCACACTCATGCCATATGTTATGCCTCATCCTGTCATGTTCACAAATTACCATGTTCTATTTAGTTGAAATATGGATAAAATGCATCAGACGTAGAGAATAATACAGTGCATTTGTTGGGACATAAAGAGGTCTGCAACAAGTAAGAACACAGAATATAGTGATCCCTAAAATGATAATCAGAATTTAAAAAGTGGTTGGAAAATGTGACCCTGTGTGGAACTCAGGTATGGAAGTGGCACTGAATATAAGAGAATGATGTACAGAACAAGCCATTTTTTAATTAAAAGGAAATATGCTATGGGGTAATCGATATTATGGGGCAAACTCAGATATTTTTACTAAGAAAAGCTAAAATAAAATTTATGTATATTAAATTAGTAAGATTAAAACCTGAGAATATTGGGGCCGGAGAGATAGCATGGAGGTAAGGGATTTGCCTTCTATGCAGAAAGACGGTGGTTCAAATCCCGGCATCGCATATGGTCACTCAAGTCTGCCAGGAGTGATTTCTGAGCACAGAGCCAGGAGTAACCCCTGAATGACGTCGGGTGTAACCCAAAAAACAAACAAACAAACAAAAAATGCCTGATAATATTAAGTTAAAAAGAAAATACATTTCTAGTTTCATTGATGTAAAAAGAATTCCACAAAATTTTTTGCATGAGAAAAGTAAGAAATAGGCGAATAATAGTAATAGAAAGAATTGTTAAGACAATTATGGACATGTAAGATTAGAACTTGAGGGGCTGGAGTGTTAGCACAGTGGTAGGGCATTTGCCTTACACGCAGCTGATCCAGGACAGACCGGGTTTGATCTCCGGCGTGCCATAGGGTCCCCCAAGCCAGAGATGATTTTTGAGCTCATAGCCAGGAGTAACCCCTGGGTGTCACCGCGTGTGGCCCAAATACCAAAAAAGTAAATAAATAAAGATTAGAACTTGAAATGGAAGAGTTATAAACACACAGAAATAATTATTATCTATGTAGGAAAATTATAAATTTTATATTTATAATATAATTACTGACATAGTAAACTAAATGAATTTTATTAAATATTGAATCATCTCCCATTAGTTATTACTATAAGTCATGTACATTTATAATATTTATTTTTGAAAAAGAATTAATATAGGGTAAAAATAAAATATTGTTCTATAATCTTTTTACTTCATTAGATCTATCAAGACAAATATCAAATTTTTCCATTAGATCAGAACATAAAACAAGCATATTATTTTCTTCCTTTAAAATTCTCTGAAGCTTTATTTTGGTCATCATCATGTGATATGAACAGTAATATTCTATGTACACTTGAAATTTTTATATGCAAATTTGAAGTAACTCGGTATACTGTATACTGTCCAGGAAATTTGAATTTGTCGTGTTTTTAAGTCTTGCATCTTCAAACAGAGTTTCTGCTGTATTTGTTTTCTGAAACTCATGTTAAAACAAAGATGTCTCACTGAGCCTGTGGACTCGTCTGCTATTCTCTGAATCCTGTCCGTTGTTTTCTTCAGGGGACTCTGACATCTGCTGCATATATAATTAACATCTTGTGCATTCATCAAATTTTGTTCATGTTATGGTTTAGCAATCTCCCTGTTGTAATGGTCTTTGTCTTAAAGTCGGCTCTGTCCAATGTTAGTTAACATCAGCTTTCTCCATATTCTGCAGATAGCATTTCTCTTTCCTCCTGTTTTCCTTGAAAACATCTGTTTCAAATTGCTCTTAATTGACAATAAGTTTGACTTTTCTTCTCAGGAAAACATTGTTTCAAGCAATGATAAACATCGTTTCAGAGCTCATTATATTTAGCTCGGTGAAGTTATGATTTAGTTAAAAAATATTGTGATGCTGTCCAAAAATCACAGGAACAACTGAAATTTTAAAAAGGAGGCCAGGGCTGGAGAGAAAGCACAGAGGTTGAGCATTTGCCTTGCATGTGGTCGTTGCGGGTTCTGTTTCCGTATCCCTGAGCCTGTCAAGAATAATTCCTGAGTGCAAAGCCAGGAGTAATCCCTGAGCACCTTCAGGTGTGGCCAACACACACACACACACACACACACACACACACACATCAAAATAGATAAATAAATAAAGAATCCTATTGGCTAGGAAACAATATAAATAAGTTGAGGAACCTGTCTATCTAATAATACAGAATAAGCATCTGTATGCCAAAAGAATTGGCTCTTATTGTTTGTAACTAGTAGAATTGGATTGAGAGAATAATTTTATTTAAATATTCATTGTCTATTTAAAATATTTAATTGTATTTATGATGGGGATATGGTATCATATGTGAAGATACCACAGACATAAAATGGACAGAAAATGGTAGTGAAATATTATGAAAGGTGTATGTACTTTTTTATTTTTATTTTATTTGTTTTTTAAGATCATATTTGACAGTACTCAGGGCTTACTACAGGCTCTGGAGTACATGGAGGTGCTCAGAAGATTTTATGTGATGTTGTAGATAAAACCAGAGTCTCTTGTACTAACTCCCTGTCCCTAAAGGTGTATTTATCAAAATGTTAATGATGAAAAATCTGACTGCAGGTGAGAAGAGCTCTAGGAACAGTTTTTAGCGACCAGTCCTTCTGGTCAGGGTACTTGCGGTTATCAGGGCCTAACAAGGTCTGTCCTAGCCCAACCAATGTCTAAAGAAAGCAAACATATGGTCCCACTCAGAGGGGTGGTCGACAAGCTCCAAATTGCTAGTTTTGTCTAACTCTTTAAAGAAGAATAAATACATATATAAATAAGTGTATTATACAAGTCACCATGATTTAGAATATTGATAATGGCAGAGTTTCATAAAAACAACAAGCATTCTAATATTGTACCCTCTACCAGAGTGTCACCTTCCCCTCATCATATCCCACTGACCTTACCTCCCTTATAGCCCCTAACCCCCCTTACAGTAATAGGTTCCTATCAAAGACCAGATCTCAGTTCTGGTGCTTTTGGGAATGTGTTACACTCTTATTTTGTTCTTTAGGTCCCGCATAGGAGAGAGATGACTTTGTGTCTGCTGCTCTCCCTCTGACAAACTTCACTCAGTACAATAGATACTTTCCAGATCATTCTACAGAGCAGTCGATTACCTGCTTCATTTTTAATTAGAACTGGGTAGTATTCCGTTATATAGATGTACCGTAGTTTTTGGTTTTTTATTAATCCACTCATCTGTTCTGGGACACTTGGGCTGTTTCCAGATTTCAGCTATGGTGAAAAGTGCTGCAAGGAACATAGGAGTGCAAATGTCTTTTTCTGAAGAGAGCTCTTCTGTTCTTCACCTCAGAGAATCCTCAGTGTAGAGGAGAAAGAGAAGTGGCACAGAATTGAAAAATAAATTTGATTGCTTGATAATATCAATTTGCTTCTTGTATTTATCCTATTATCCCTATTTCTTTACTATCTAGATTAAGTTAATAATATTAGGGCCCCATTTTGTTCTCTTTCTGTTGTGAATCTTATTCTTATTGTCCTGGTAATGGTGGCTGCAAGTTAATAACATGAGCATTGTGCTTATCAGAGTCTATCATGAGCATTTTTTGATCTTGTTAACTTTCAAGTTAAACACTAAACAATTCTGACACCAGCTTCATTCATCCCTTCATGCCTTTTAACTGGCAACTTTTATTTCTGACTGACAGTTCCCATTTCTCTTCATCATTCTTACCTTCCAAGCACAGTATCTATAGATGACAGAAATCGATTGGCCTACTCTGTTCTTTGAAATTTTCAAATAGGTTAGATCCCTCTATTTTATGTCTCATTCTACAATTTGACAGCTTACATACTGATTAATTTGTGTTTTTCACAAATTTCAACAAGGAGAAATTGTTATGATCCTATTAATTTTACTAAATTCTTACAGAAATTTGTATTAGAAATTCTCTCTCCCATGCTTGGGTAGCAACATTCAATATTTCTTAAAGTTCAGTTATCTGACAAAAAACCAAGTTAGCTTCACTTTTATTTTCTAAAATGTTCTAAATTCATCCCAAGGTTTCTATCATATTTTTACTGACTATAGATTGTGAGATTTTTAATGTGTTCATTTAATGAAGATATTTAATTAGCCTCTCAACTATATTTATGTTTAAAAGTGTGAGTTCTAGCTCTTCAACTATATTTTAAAATATTTTATTGAATATTAATTTGTAATTAATATTTATTACATATTAAAGACTATATTTTAAAATATAGTTAAACGTATTTAAATATAATTATACTTAAAGTATATTTTAAATTTAACTGTATTTTCCTTTTTTATAACATAGATCATTTAATCAGAAGTTTATTGTCACAAAAATTAGTTTATCTGTGTGGAAGATTATAAGATACATTGTTTTTCTGATATTTTACCAATTCTGTGATTCTGATTTTGATTTTTTCTGATTCTGAGCCTACAATGTTTCTGATTTTCTATTTAACCCATTTGCGGTAAATGTACTGGATTAATATCTAAATCCATGTTTTTCATGAAAGTTTAAAGCATATTTTGCATTAATAATTCAAAAAAATCTTTATATTCCGTCATTACCTATTCCTCATGATATGACATCAAAATTTTTTTCACTTTTTTTTTCAGTTGAATTTTTTTTTTAAATTTTTATTGTGACCAACGTGCATTACAAATCTTTCACTGCATCATTTATGGTACATAGTGACAATGAATGAGGGGCATTCCCACCACCAGTGCTGTCCTCCCTCCACCCCATATCTCCCTTCGTTACCCACCAGAATGCTAGTACAATTGGTCTCCACTTTACAGCTTGTTGTATATTGAGCATCTAATCCACCGTCATTGGAGATAAAAAGGATAAGAAAAAAGGGAGGAAAAAAATTTGGTAACAACTACCAAAAAAAAGAAAGAGAGGGAAAAAATGGAAGGAAAAAGAAAAAATGCACCTGGCAAATAAAAATAAAAATAAATCACCAAATAATAACCACAAGAGTGAAAAAGAAAAAGTGGAAGAAAAAAAGAGAAGGAAAATAAAGTAAAAAACTAACAAATCAAAACAAAACAAGAAAAAGTAGGGGTGCTGGAGTGGCAGGGTTTGGCTTTCCCACTACATTTTTTTTTTTATAGGCACAGTAAGCATTGGGGAAGAAAGAGAATTCTCGTGGCCTAAGAGATTCAGGATTTCTCCATCCTTGAAGCATACCATCATGGGATCAACTGCTGGCTCCATATATACTCGTTACCCCACCCCAAAGGCTTTTTTGTGGACATCAAATATTTAACCCTGGAAGTACCCAATAGATTTTCTAGGGACTTAAGCTCATTTCATAAATAATTTTTAGATGATGTGATTCTGTGTTTTTTCTCTTATTTTCCTTATGTTCATGTTTAGAAAGATGGTATAAACTAAAGGAACAATGGACAAATCTGACGATCTCTTAACATGATTCACAATACTGACATCAAAGTGTGGTAGATAGATATTATAACATTCAGATCAACAAACCTGCATTTTAAAAATGTTTCTAGGAGTCCGGAGCAATAGCACAGCAGTAGGGCTTTTGCCTTGCATGGGGCTGACCCAGGACTGACTTGGGTTCAAACCCCCATGTCCCATATGGTCCCCCAAGGCAGGTGCAATTTCTGAGAGCATAGCCAAGAGAAAATCCTGAGGGTCACTGGGTGTGCCTCCCCCTCAAAAAAAAAAAGTTTCTAAAACATCTAACTCAAGTTGTCCCAGGAGCTAACTTAATTAAATCCTAAATCTTTGTGCTTCAGTTCTGAAGATCTGTAAAATCATAAGTAAAGAAAATGAACAGTTCTGTTCCATGCAGAAGGATGATGGGTTTTCTGAGGAAAAGTATCACAAAACTGCTTGAAACTGAACTAGAAACAACGTTGTAAATTTAAGGAAGACAAATTGCAGTTATTCAGAAGTGGGCACTTTGGAGTCTTTCAAAAATAAACAAAGTTAGCCTTTCTGTCAATTCAATGAAAAACACTGATAATATTTACTTATGCTATTTGGAATCTTTGAAATGAGAGAAATAAAATGAAAGTTGTTAAGACATTTCTTATCACAGCTACCGCAATATTAGGGACCTGGGCTTTTTTATTTTACATTATATAGTAAAATAAGCAAATATTAGAATATATCTAACACTGATTGAATTAGTATTTTATAAATGGAAACTGCATGCTTGATGTTATAAAAGAATATATGTGTATAAAGAAAAATCAGTTAATGCATCAAAATATGCTCCCAGTTCTCCAACACCATATAGATTATGAGAAACAACAAATCATATATTAGAAACACTAAAGAATGTGAAGTTACCAAAAATTCTGATATTTCTCCTCTTTAAAAAATCTTATCTTTGATGCCTGTGTAACAGTTCAGGCAAGACACTTGCTTGGCATGTGGTAGTACAGGATTTGATCCCCAGCACTACATATAGTCCCTTGGGATCTTTGATAACAGACAAAGCTCTCAGCACCACCAGGAGTGCCCAGAAACAACAACAGTATATTAAAAAAAAATCTTTGTAGAGTTATTTTTCATTTTATATTTTGGTGGAACACTACTTCAAAATATACTGAGCTTTTAAGGGAATCATAAAATCTAGTTAACTCCCATTTTGATATTTTAATTCCATATGAAGGGTCTGTCAACCCCTACCATTCTTCCCATTAAACATCTGATTTTGGAAAATCGATTTGTCTTTTAAAAATTTATGTATTGAGGTTGGAGTGATAACACAGTGGTAGGGTATTTGACGTGTGGTAGAACAACCCGGGATGGACCTGGGTTTGATCACCGGCTTCCCATATGGTCCCTTGAGCCTGCCTGGAGTGATTTCTGAGCACAGAGCCAGGAATAATCCCTGAGCGCTGTCAGGTGTGACCCACCCCTTCCAAATTAAAAATAAAATTAATGTATTGCTACTTTAACAGGCTAATAAGTCCATATTGTTAAAAGATACATTTTAATTTTGAATATATACTGTAGAGAAGGTGTTTATCAATTCTGATCACTTTCAGATATTGCCATTCACTGCTAATCCTGGATTAAGTGCCATCTGATGAGTCATAGGATATAGGAACCTGCTGGTTTAAACTACAGTTAGCAGCCAAGAATTGGCCCTTAACTTCCACTGCTACACAACTAGCATCTCTCTAGGGCTGCTTTGGTCATCTGAGAGTTTATTGATGTCTCTTCTGCTCAAATATCAACCCACACTCTGCTCACTGCTTATAGCACAAATCACAAATCTGTGTGTTCCTCCCTCTGGGAGAAGCCTGTTCTCTGCAGAAAACTGAGCAACTGCTTCCAGCACTGCTCATGTGTGCTAAAAAATCTTTGACCTTGCCTACTTTGTCTAGTTTTAGAGCTGATTGTTATGGAAGTATTTCTTTACTCATCTAAAAAAAATCAAAAGCTTTTACTAGTTTCTTCCTAGCCCAAAGTCTCAGAATGGACACATTGTGTTTTGAGTATCCAACATAAGATTCATTTATTTGGGTGTGAATAAGCTCACAAATTAATACATTTATTAATATGACATATAACTGATAGTAATCCATGCAATAGTCATCCTTGGTTTAAAATGTAGTTTTCTCAAACTACAATTGCAGAATGGAGGGATCAATGTTTATTAATAGATATTTTTTAATAAGGTCAACAATCTATGCCATCCAATTAAGTTGATAAATTCAGCCCAATACTGAGATTGTAAGACATTTATGTGACTTTGTAGCCACCAGAACAACCAAGCCATGTGTTTATTTATAAACCCTAACACATTCTTGTAATTACTGCTTCCCATTGACTCAGAGTCTAGCAAAGACTGAATTACTTTTTTCTTTATAATTTTAACTTATCTGACACATATGCCTAGAATTATGGATTCTATGCTATTTTGATCTTGAACATTAATATAACTGGCATCTAACATCTGATATTTGTCTAAGTTGTTGTACCAATAGCTTGGCCTTTTGACTAATAAGTGATGGATCAGGATGTTTTTTTTTGTTTTTGTCTTTGCTTTCTCTATTTGCAAGATTTCTGATAAAAGTAAAAATACTGTTTGTATTTATGTCAACATGTGTTAACTTCTCTTGTGTAAATATCTATAAGAGGCTAAGGCATGAAGGAAGTAGGTATTAAACTATGGAGGCAAACTTCTGTTTTTCAAATGGACATTCTTGTTTTGACATTCTAATAGCATGTCTGCAGCCTTTCAAGAGCTATGCAGCACTTTCATTGTTGGGTATTTAACTTTAGGAATTCAGCATGTGTGAAAGAGTGCCTAGTTGTGAATTAATTTGCATTTCCCTAATGATTAATGATGTCAAGATTGTTTTTATAAGCTTATTGGCCTTTGTATATTTTCTTTAGAAAAACAAGATGTTCACATCTTTTGCTGATTTTAATTGGGTTGTTGTCTTTGTTATGATGGACTTCTGAAAATACAGATCTTTACAGATCTTAGTTACAAGTATCAAAAGATGCTTTGCAAATACAATTTCTGTGGCATCAGTTGGAATATATTGTTTATCATTTCTAATGTTTTTCATTGTATCTTTCTTTAGTTAAGCATAATAAAATTTTGTTTTGGTTTGGGCTTTCTGAGGGGACAGATAATGAGTCACACCCCTGCATTGCTATTGCCTTATTTGTTCTTTGCTCTGTATTCAGGGATCATTTCTAGTGGTACTGGGGGACTAGATGTTATGTTGAGGAAGAAATCAGGCTTGGCCTCATGCAAGGTAAGAAACTTACCCCTTGTACTATCTTGCTGAAGAATAATAATTTTTATGTCCAAAACTACATAATTGTAAATTTAGTTGTTTTATGGGTTGATTTTTCTTTTTCTGCTTTCCTTCTTTGATACTTCATCATTCTCAATCTTTCTAATAGGTTACTCTTTTACGACTTCCTTAAATTTGATTTTTTATTAAAGATTATGCTTTTTCTTCACTATAGATATTTATATATGTATCTATGTATATAGACATATGTATGTCTATCTATATATCATAAACGTCTTCTACACATTGTTTTTTATATATTCTATTATTTTGGTACATGATATTTTGTTGTCTCAATATTTTCCCCTTTAACCCAATAATATTTAGCATGCTGTTTTAATGAACATTTTTGTACTTGGATAGGAATGACTTATAATTGCAGTAAGTGCAAAAAATAAGGAAAAGTATTGGATTAAACCATATAAGTAAAACACTTTTAGTTTATTAAATCTAAAATAATAAATCAGATAAAAAACTAAAATATTCTGTGTTTGTGAGAAATTTGTTTACAAATGAAACTCTTTGGAATTGGTCTTGAAATTCTATGGAAAATGTGTAATGATCATCTTTTTCATTATAAATAATTCTTATCATTCTTAAGTAAAATAGCCATTACACTCATACTTTTTAAAAGTCTATATTATTTTCTTTTATTAAAGTTTTCTGTGGAACATACTCAGTAGTGCTCAGGACATACTCCTGGTCCTATGTTCAAGGATCATTCATGACCAGTCTCAAGGGTCCATACATGATGTGAGAAATCAAGCTATAGTGGACAACACTCAAAGCACGCCACACTTTACCCACTGTACTATCTTTTTGGTCTCATGTCAATTTTATTTAATATTCAATTCAGCTTTCACTTTTATTGGCATATAAATGATTAAAAATAAAGGTTTTGGAAGGAACTGAACAATAGTACAGAGGGTAGGGCACTGGTCTTGTATGCTGCTGACCTGGGTTTGCTCTTCAGCTCTAGAGGAGTAAGACCTGAACAACACCAGATGTGGTCATAAAGTAAAGCAAACCACATAAAGCAAAAGTGTTGGAATTAATGCATATGATAATTTATTATTTCCCAGTATTCTAAAGAAAATTTTTGTAAAAGCAACTGTTTTGTAACATATTTAGAAATTTCTGTGGTCCATCTACTCTCTTTGGAAATGGGTTTCAAGAAAGATATGGTAGTGTTGTGAAAATACTTTAAGAGATCTGAAAAGACCACAATGTACTTTGCTTAATTGTAAAAATGTGTACAATAGTCTCGAATGTACTCTTTTCATAGCTTTAGTAGACTTAAATGATGACATAGCATTTATTTGCTAAATTTATTTTATTCTCTATGTGTTTTATCTCTCTTCTTTCCTATTTTTTTTCTCTAGTTTTGATTTTTTGGGGGGAGAGGGATCGCACCCGGCAGCGCTCAGGAACTACTCCTGGCTCTATGCTCAGAAATCGCCCCCAGCAGGTTTGGGGACCATATGGATGCCGGGATTTGAACCACCATACTTCCGCATGTAGGCAAATGCCTTATAGCTGTGCAATCTTTCCGGCAGATTTGAATATTTTTAATGTATTTTTTTGCTTGTCTCTCTTAATCTTTCTTTTCACCTTGCTATGTCTCATCTAATTTTATTATGTTTTCAATAATCATTTTGAAATGTTGTCAATGTTTTCCATATGTAATAAGTACAATGAAGAAAAAATGCATGTTGATGATAGTTCTGATTAACATATACATATTTATTTTAAATAACCAAAGATGTAAAGGATCTATATAAAGAAAACTAAAAAAAACCCTGTTCCAAGAAAAAAGGGAGAACACATGGAAATGGAAACACATATCCTGCTCTTGGATTGGCAGGATTAACATCATTAAAATGGCAATACTCCCCAAAGCATTGTACATATTTAATGTGATCCCACTAAATATACCCATGACATTCTTCAAAGAAGTGGATCAAATACTTCTGAAATTCATTTGAAACAATAAACACCCACGAATAGCTAAAGAAATTCTTGGACAAATGAATATGGAAGGCATTACTGTCCTAACTTTAAACTGAATTGCAAAGCAATAGTTATCAAAACAGCATGGAATTGGAATAAATACAGAACCTCAGATCAGTGGAATAGGGTTGAGTACTCAGAGAATGTTCCCAGACATACAATCACCTAACTTTTGATAAAGGAGCAAGAAATCCTAAATGGAGCAAGGAAAGCCTCTTCAACAAGTGGTGATGGCATAACTGGTAGGCCACGTGCAAAAAAGCGAACTCAGACCCCCAGCTAACACCATTTACAAAGGTCAAATCCAAATGGATTAAAGAACTTGATATCATACCTGAAATCATAAGGTATATAGAACAACATGTAGGTAAAACACTCCACAATATTTAGACTAAAGGCATCTTCAAGGAGAAAACTGCACTCTACAAACAAGTGGAGCAGAGATAAACACTTGAATATATTAAGCTGAAACTCTTCTGCACCTCAGCACATAAATATTTTTAATGGAAGTACAGTACATTACCAATTTTCCTTCATCATCAGAACTGTTCACTCCAATGTTTGCAGGTTCTTCAAGAGTAATTAAAATAATATATTGCTTCTCAGCCTTTTGGCTAAGATAAAGTGTAAAATAATATAAAGAACAACTAGCAGCCTGGGAGGCAAAGGAGGGGCGATATGGGATGCAGGCTGAAAACAGGTGTGGAGGGAGGACAACATTGGTGGAAGAAATTCCCCTGATTCAATGTTACTATGTACCTAAAATACTACTGTGAATAATTTGTAAACCACTTTGTTCAAAATAAAAATTATTATTATATAGAAAAGAAAAATAAAAGATTCCCTCACATATTTGTTAAAATTACATATGCACCACAATTTTGTGAAGAATATAGTCTATAATATACTAACATGTTGGATCTCTCCCCTTAACATCTATCTGTAATGTATTAGTTTAGTTTTATAAAACATTTTTAATATGCCAAGTATATCTCCAAATATCAATTTAAAATATGATTATTTTGTCCTAGAAATACAGATTTTATGAGGAACAGGTGAAGGATAAAAACTTTTGCTAAGTTCTTTGGGAAAACACATATTGCATATATACATATATATATATATATGTATATATATATACACATATATTTTCTAAGTAATTTAGTCTCAGCATTAGTACCTGTGACTTAGGTAGGTAATAAACAAATGAAACAGTGATAAATGCACTCTTTTTATATAAATTATTTTTCATTTCACAAATCTAATTGGAGGCAGAGTAATTAGAGATATTTTATCAGTCTATGTCAGACTATGAGATTTTTTGTCTTCTTAAACACAAGTATTTGTTACCTTTTATCTGTACACTTCATTGGAATTCATACTTATTATTCAATTTTTACCTTGATCAATGGAACACATATTCATCTCTAGGAACATTCAAAAAGTAGGATATAAATAAAAGTATATAAAGGTTATTATTGAAGGAAATGGAGCAAAAGGCCACTAGTAACTATCTTTTACTTTTTATTTCATATTCCTTTTGTGATAGCATGATTGTCATAAAATATTATTGAACCTTGGGCTACCTGTTCTCTTGTTATCATTCAGGATTAACAGATTCAGAAAAATGATTTCTATTTATATATATTTTGTTTGCTCCTTTTGGTTTTCAGATCACACCCATCAGTGTGTGATCAAAAGCAATTCCATGTTCTCAGAAGTATATTACAGTGTGGAGGACTCTATTGGTAGGGGGGATCTACCCATCTCCTAAAAATATTTAGCTTTGCTTTAAAGACCAATGAAACTCTTACACCTAGAATGAAGAGTGAATATAAAGTACTGATATAAATATATACTTATATAAATATAAAGTGAATATAAAGTGCTTATCATGCTCACAACCTTTTACTTTTTCAATATCACCAACTTTGGCATAATGATTTGGGCAATCTTAAAAGTTTGATTCCATATACATTCCCAAGTTTTCCTCCCCTGCCAGGAAGATTAGGGAAGCTATTAGCACCAAGTAATAGAGTTGCAATGTAGTCCAACCCCTGCTATCCAAGAGAGAGAAGATGGAATGGGACCCTACGTATGTACCTCATAAAGCAAGACTAGATAAGTTTTTGCTGTGTTTATTCTTTGATAGACAAATTTGTTCCATTCTGACTTGTTATTATCATTGTTTTGAGGTTTGACCCATACCTAACTGTGCCATGGTTTATTTCTGGCTTTGTGCTTAGGGATTACTCTTGATACTATGGGATGTTGGAGATTGAAACCAAGTCAGTTATGAGTTATAAACTTCCTAACCATCTATACAATTTCTTCGGTTGTTTGTTACTACCAGCAAGCCTTTTTTTTTTTTTTTTTGGTTAACTACCTTCTTAAGTATTTGAAATGCCAGACATTCAATGGATTAAATAACATTGGATCTTATAACAAGTAGAGTTGTGTAAGTGGGTTAGGGGTCAATGACCCTCTGCTGAAAGGATAACTCCCCACACAATTAGATTTTTGCTTTGTCAGTTGTTAAAGGATTATCTAAGCTGTAGTTGCTCCAAATCTGCCCAACCATTATCCTGGTGAACATTTTTCTGGTGAGTCTTTTAGAAGAGCAAGGTGACATTCAGAGGAAGTAAAACCATCTACTGGTTTGACAAAAGGAAAAACTCAAGCCTCACAGATGCTAGAGCCTGGGGGAAGGGGAAATCTTAGTCTCACTCTGACTAAACACCCAGTTCTTCTAGATGCAAGTGACTTTTCAGCCCTTACAGCAAAAGGAAACTATTTCATTAGCAAGTGTGTCAGGTGGAGATCAATGCATAGGGTGGCCAGGAGTAAACAGGAAGTTACCTAAAATATAGCTGATTTTAATATTATCTTCTAGAAAGGGCCACAACTTGAGGTGTCAGCAATTATCTAGTCTAGCCCAGCAAAATTCAAGGATCCCTACTAGGCTTGGGTACACCTTAACCCCTGAACTATCTATTTCTCTGACCTTACTGCTTATTTTACAGTGGAAATGAGTCACATTGTAAATTATTGCAATTTTGTAAAGACCAAACCACAATTCTGATCCTAAAATCAAAAAAGAATGGTGGGTTTGGTCAGCACTGGCCTGAGGTTGGCTCTGATAATAGTGCATTCAATGAGTTTCATGATATTAAAGAAAAACAAAAATAGTAAGATATTTGGGAAAATTGCAGTTTATGACAACTCTCTATTAAATTTCAGTTTTTCACCTCCTGGAATTCCATGAGGCTCTGCACAATAAATTCAGGATACTTCCACTATAATTGTTTAAGCTGCATGATATGATTAATTTAGTATATTATGTAAATAAAATACTAAGAGATAATCATTGTACTATAAAGTTTAAATAACTCTTGAAGTCTGGTGTGTTACAAGGAAATAACTGAAAAATTTTCCTAAGAGCATATATCTGATTACTTAGATCTGAGTTTGAAACACCAATAGAATAAGAGATAAAGATTTTTTTCCCTAAATAATATTGCTTCTCATATTGAATTAGTAAAGCCCTAGTAAAAAATAGGGAGCTGAAGCGACTTTCCTGGGTGAGTTGTTTGCCTTGCATGTAGCCAGCCAGATTAGATCCCTGATACCTAATATGGTCCCTAAGCACCACCAGGAGTGATCTCTGAATACAAAGCCAAGATTTATTAGCCTTGAGTATTAGTGAGTATGATTCCCAAAACAATATGACAATAGAGAGATAGCATAGTGGTTAAAATACCAGCCTTGCACACAGCTAGTTCAGATTCACTCTGAAAACACAGAAATGATTTCTGAGTACAGATCCAAGAATTAGCCCTGAGTACTGCTGAATATGGCCAAAATGCCAAAATAAAATAAAAAGATTAATTTAGCAATGCACTTGTTTATACAAATCCATTAATACTAAATTTCTTGCCTCAGTAAGACATCAGCATTTATCTAACTACAGCAAGACATCAGATTGAAATTTACCCTCTAAGAGATGAACTTTTTTCCTATTAACAGTAAGGGGGATGAAGCTGATTTCACAGGATAATCGCTGATAAAATTAGCAATGCCAGCTGCTAAACATGATTTTGTTCTTCATTGAGCATGAGATCATTTTTTCAATCTCAGCCCGAATTTTCTACTATGCCTTTTTTCTTTCTAGTCTCCTCTGAATCTGAGGAGTATAATCAGTAATAGAATATGCATAGTCACACATTAAGTCGAGTCCAACAATTTATGGAACTTCAGTGTCAAAATACAAGTGATTTTGTGTACATAAATAATTATCCTCCATTCTAAAGGTAAAAGTATTAAAATGGTATAATAAAGATAAATGTTATTGCCTCGGTCTAGTAATTGAGATATTATTATGCAAATTGTTACAAAATAATTCATGTCTTTTCCTAGGCAGTTTATCAACATAAATTAACCAAGACAGAAAAATAAAATTGTATGTGTTTTGTTAAGTAAATACAGAGCCTAGTAACCTCTACATGGTAATTTGACAATGCCTGCACCTTAATGCTTTTATTCAGACACAAAGGTATTTTTAATAGTTGTATGAATTACATGAATCAGAGTATAATAAAGAGTAGGTCATATTGAGAATAACAATCAGCTCAATCAGCATCTCAAAAATATCTGGACTTAGCATTCATCTGTAAAAACACTCTGAGATTGTTCTATTATGGACATATTAAAATCCAACTGTGAGAAGAATAATGCACTATGTTTTAAGAATACATAATATGATTTTTCTCTATAAACAGCTATTCTTAGCTTAGTATGAAAAATGTACAAAATAAGCTATATTTTAAACATGTTATAATGTCTTAGTCAACAAATAGAACTATTTAAAAATCTACATATATCAATACCTGTATAATTCACTTTCATAAATTTCCAACCAGTTAACTACTAAAATATCTATAGATAAATAGGTGCTAGGAAACTGGCAGCATCTTACCAAGGGTTCTTATGGTAGCTCCCATCTACAATTGCAAAGTTACTATAGGACAGAAAAAAAATTAAGTTTTTTTGTGACAATCCATAAGCAGTCTGTTATTTTAGATTCTTTGGCACTGACTTTGCAGAGAGAAAACTCTATCAAGAAGAAGTTTATTGAATAATCTTAGAAAGAAAGGCTGGAATATTAGGGTACCCCATTTACTGAGAAAGGTATATGGTTCCTATATAGATACAGAAATTCAAAGCTATCTCCAGATGAATAGGAAAAAAAAAAGACTCTGATTGGTTGAAATCGGGAAAAGTAAGACACTTTGAAAGAAATAGCACTGAAAAGGAAGCCTGGGGGGATTCAGGAGTAGCCAATAAGGGTTTCAAGCCTTTATATTGCTTCAACTAGAATCCAGTCCTTCTCATGCTGCTCTCAAGTAACTGTGATCATTTTGTCTTTCTGACTTATTGAAGAGACACCCATTGGGCACTAACAAGCCATTGTCTTTGGTGAAAACCAATTTCTGTCCCCAACGAACATTTGAAGAAAGTTTAACTTCAAAACCTGATAATATGCTTCTTAAGTATGTGTAAAATCTGTTAGGTTTTCATTGGGCTATAAATTCTGACTCTGTAATGAGATTTAATTGGTATCACCAAAACCCTACCCCAAGGTATTTGTCTCATTTCTGTCCTTTTAAGAGAAAATTATCTTTAGACTTGACGAGGAACCCACATTCTCTACCTCCATCGTCTGAGAATGAGTCATTTTGACCTACCTTTCTTCGAAAATTGTAATTTAAGAAGAGTCAACTCAGATTATATTAAAAAGATATATGGTTTTTATTATAATACTTCTCTATTGTATAAGAATCACATTTCACACCATAGTTTTAATGCATTCACATCAAAAAAGACCCATGAACTCATTCTTCCTCCATCCCTATCTTTTCACTCCCATGATCACTATAGTTTCACAATTTTAAGATATTTTTCTTATCAGTTCACTTCCTAACTGATTCCATTATGCATGTGAGTAAAAATCTTCTGCTAATTGTAATTCACTTCTTATGATAAAGAATAGTTTTTCTTCCATCTCTACAGTTCCTAATAAACACAATGTCATCATTTGTAATGGCAGAGTCATATTCCATTGAGTAAATAAGCCATAATTTCTTTATGTGGACAAAGGGATGCTAAGTGAAATGCTTTTAGGTTGAGTCAATGTTGTAGCTGTTTTGAATAATGTCTATGATTTTAGAGGTTATATCAACTTATTTTTATGCCTGGGATATGTTTTTCACAAGAATCAGTAGTTTCACTCCTAGACAGTGTATTGTTTTAAGGTGTAATTAGATAGAGAGAATTAATATTTGGTTGTAATTTCATTATCAGAAATATTTTTAAACTTTACCAATGTTTGGAACAGCAGCTGAATCCAGGTCTCAGTTGTTGGTGTTTGACACATGGTCTTTAGACTGATCTCTGACATCCAAATAGATATCAGAAATAGGTCACAGTCTAAGCAACAAGATAGACATTAACTGTTAGTTAATTCACCATTTTATAGAGCTATCTAATAAATAGGTCAATGTCAAAAATTATCATCTGAAAGTTGAGTTTGAGGGTCAATTGGTATGTGTTGAGAGCCATAAGACTATTCTGGCAAGGATGTTGCCAGATTTATCAAATTATGGTTGATGCCATGACTATTTATTGTATTGATGCTTTGTGAAATATTATTATATGGGATTGAGCTTCCACATACAAGTAGCTGAGAATGTGAACAGAAATGAGAATTTGCTTTCATGATCAATAACATTGAGAATCAATATTTTGAACAAAAGTGAAGCTGAATGTTCCAGATAGAACAAGCTCTAAAAACACAACCATGTAGGCACTACAGTAACCATTCAGCAGGCATGGAGTTTGACTTACACCTGGCTTATCAGAATTTGATTCCTCCACATCCCCTATTATCCACAATTATTATCTATTATCCAGAGCCAGAAGTAAGTCCTGAGTACTACTGGGTGTGGTCCAAACAGCAACAAACAAACATAAAGATGATCTGACTAGAAGCTATGAAGTTTGTTTAAATTTTTGAAATATTGTAAAGTTATTATAATGTGAAATATTATAAATTGATTATATGAGACTAAATTACAGTTTTTATCACTTGTTAAAATATTTAAGCATTTTTCTAGTGTCAAGTAATTTTCATACAAATCAGACACAAACACTTATTGGTTGTTGTTATGATAAAGAAGATTATTTAATAGTGCATCAAAATTTGCTTAGAACAATTCCTGAAGAATATTTTTTGAAGGGGGATGATTTTAAAAATAATTCTGCATAAAATATTAAGGAACATTTGACTTGTGCACAGACTGAGACTTCTAAATTTAGAGGTCTGTTTTAACATCCAGATCGGAGCAGAAGTCTCCTATACGGCACAAAAACACCAAGTGGAGAGTAAATGAACGTGAAAGGAGTCTACAGATAATCCCATGACAATATATTCCAAGGGTAGAAAAACTCTGTATCTCTTAGGCCAAGGGGATTCCCATTTAGGATGACCCCAATATTTACTGTGCCAATGCAGGGTGGGGGGGGGAGACAAAAAACTAAATAATCCTTCTTTTTTATTTTTATTTTATTTTTTAATTTTTTTTATTATTTTTTATCTAGTTTTTGTCAATTTCTTTGTTTTGGGGTAGATATTGAAGTAGTCATCCATTTTTTAATTATATATTAATTTTTTTTCTTCTTTTCTCTTCTTCCTCTTTGCACCTTGTCATATTTCCTATCTCAAGACCATGGCAACTATGTGATGCATAATTTTATTGCAGCGGTGCTCACTGGATATCTTATTTGACTCCTCTTTTTGAACTGTTGTGGTGTTTCACCTTCTTCTTTTCCCCTTCATCCCTCAAACCAAGGATGAGAGCCTCTAGAATGACTCTGCTCATAGTCGGCGTAGTCGATTTTTACCCCATTATATTACCTTTCTCTTCCTCAAACAAAACCACATAACTTGAACTTTCTAGTCCCACCTCCCAATTAGAGGGGGCAGTAATGGAGGCACCAAGACCAAACAGTTATAAGACCACTAAGTAATAAACTAGACACAGAAGGGACCACGCATTCTAGCACCCCCTGGGGGGGGACAGTGGAGGATATGGGAGGCAGGATGGGAACGGTTGTGGGAGGACAATTCGGTGGTGGGAATTCCCCTGATTCAATGTAAATATGTACCTGGAATATTACTGTGAACGATATGTAAGCCACTATAATTAAAATAAAAATTATATTTAAAATTATTAAGGAACATAGAAAGCTTGACCTATAAAATATGCTGAAGAAGATTAAAATGTAAATTTATCAAAATACACTATTGTTGGAGACGGAGCAATAGCATGAAGGTAATGCACTTGCCTTGCATGCAGAAGGATGGTGATTCGAATCCTAGCATCCCATATGGTCCCCCCGTGCCTGCCAGGGGTGATTTCTGAGTGTAGAGCCAGGAGTAATCCCTGAGTGCTGCAGGGTGTGACCCAAAATCCAAAATCAAAAAACAAAACAAAACAAAAAAGAAAAACAAAAATATAAATACACTATTGTCCTGTCATTTTTTTTACAATATTACAATATTTCTATTTTCCCCCTCCCCAATACTACAATATTTCTAAACACAGGGCAATTTAGAACTATTAGAGTGACATATAAAATTATTTAATAATTTCACATTGTGATTATTCATAATATTCATTTCGTTGTTGTTGTTGCTGTTTTGGTGTTTTGGCCACACCCATTTGATGCTCAGGGGTCACTTCTGGCTATGGGCTCAGAAATCACCCCTGGCTTGGGGGACCATATGGGAGGCCAGGGAATCGAATCTCGGTCTGTCCTAGGCTAGTGCCTGCAAGGCAGACCCCTTACCTCTAGCATCATCTCTCCAGCCTCTATCCATAGTATTATTAACATATCCTATAAAGGTTTTATTTTTCTAAGCTTACTTTATATTTTACAAAATTTTGCTTTACTACAAATAATTTCTGTCTCTTCAAATTCAATTAAAAGTGAAATCCTTCTTTTAATATTATTATATAATTAAGTAGTTTTTATTCTGATTTTCAAATAAGCACATTTTTGCTGTACAATTTATGGTAAAAATAATATACTGTGTAGCCAGGGAAGTGAATGTTGATTGATTTATTCACTTAATAAATACTAATTACCATTTTCACATGTTTGTGCATCAAGAAATATTTTCATTACCCAGAATTTCACTTGTGAATAATCTACAGTAATTGAGAATTCTCTCAACATTTTACATTTATAATAACCATACCAATTACATCAGAAAACCTGGCATAAAGGAGAACAGCATTTTTAGATCTATTAAGTGAATTTAAAAATGTTTAATAAGCTATTATAGATGACATTTAGTGGTTCTTCACTCTAAGAAGGTTTACAGGATATGACCAAGGAGGGGAATAAATTTTAAATGAAAAGGAAGAAGACTCTTTTTTTAAGGGCTCACAAAGGAAAAGAATCCAGAAGCATTGTTCAGTGGTTTTAATAGCTTCTATGAAAGGTCAGATACCAACTTATACTGTTATTTAAAAAAAAATTAAGTGTGCTCATGGAGAGTAATTAATTCATAGAGAACTATATATCTGGTGTCATAGGAAGTTTTATTTTAAAATATTAGCATGACACAATAGCATAAAAGGTTTTCCTGGAACCTTGATAATCAACTGTGTTAATATAATAAATATATAGCAAAGAAATATTTATATGCATGTATGTCAATAATCAAATATATTTTGTTTATTTCTATTATATATAGTCCAACATATTTCTATCATAAATAACATTGTATATATTATGAAATAACTGCATAGGTTATTTATTATAAATTACTACATTTAAAGAAACTATTGCACAATTTGACAATTAAGATGTGATGGTTAACTTTATCTGGATAATGCTAGAATAATAGAGCAATATTATGATGAAATAATATCAATTAGACCCCACATCAACTCTCCACAGTGCTACATTATGTAGCAAGGGTATTTGTTAAGAGAGAATCCCTTGATTTTATTTAGTTTCTTCATTACATACTTAGATTTTATATGTTGTCTTCACAAGGAGCTGGAGCAATAGTATGACTGGCTGGGTGTTTGCCTTTGCATTCAACCAGCCTGGGTTCTATCCCCAGCATCCCATATGTTCTCTGAGCCCCGCCAGTAGTAATTCTTAAGCACAGGGTCAGGACCATGGCTGGATGTGGTCCCCAAACCAAAATAAAAATAAAATTAAAAATAATTTTAGAGGGGCTGGGGCAATAGCACAGTGGTAGGGCATTTACCTTCCACATGGCTGACCCAGCACGGACCTGGGTTCGATCCCCAGTGTCCCATATGGTCCCCCAAGCCAGGAGCAATTTCTGAGCTGATAGCCAGGAGTAACCCCTTAGCATCACAGGTGTGGCACAAAAACCATGATAATGAAAAGGGAAATCAGCCCCCCCCACCAACCTTGGCGGGTGCCCCGCCCTTTAGGGAAGTTGTCACTGCTTTGGCCCCACCCTTAAGGAAGTGTCACTGCCTCGGCCCCACCTCTACCCCTACCTCACGAATCATTGGTGTTATCGTAGCGGAAGTCCAGCCCTCAAGGACTCTTCTTCCCCTCCCACTTCCCATCCTATATAAGGGGGTGACGAGGGACCCACGAGGTCTTTGGTCCCCTTTCTATTCTGGGGGAACTTTGACCCTGGCCATTTGACTGGTCAGTATTAAAGCACTTTTCAAAGTATCTGCTGGAACTCATCAGCCTCTTCATTTCTCTGCGCCGGGTAACTAAATTAGGACTTCCGGACCTTTCAGTTTGGCGAGCCACCAGGAGTCCTCATTCCGCCCGGCATGGAGTTATGAACAGGTGTCTGGTGAGTTCTGATGTGTATGTGTGTGTGTGAGAGCGCGTGCTTTGCTTCGTGTCTGTCTTAGTCTGAGATTATGTTGTATTCTGTGACCAGCGGAAAGCTGACTTTGTGGTGGCTTGGCTAATGTTATGAGCTCTTTGCTCGATGTGGAAACCGAGTAGAAGCAGACTTTGTTTCATAGGGGGGTTAGAGTCCCCCCGGAGGGGGGTCAGAGTCCCCCCGGGTGACTAAGGAATCTTCCACCTGATGCGTTTCCAGGTGTGTGTGGTTCCCCATCTGATGCGTATACCAGGTGGGCAAGAGGTTGACGAACTTTGGCTGCTTAGGTCACGACCCTGGTGGTACCCCAGGGGTTCAGTAAGAGCGGCAGGAAGACGTTCCCGCTGCTGCTAGGAGGTTGTCTGCCTGTGATTTGTGGAGCTCAAAAACTTGGTTGTTATTAGCATAGCCGTCTGTCTAGGAATCTGTGAATTTTACAGTTGTGTCTCTGGATGTTCATTTGACTCCCCTCTGACTGCCTCCTTTGCCTGTCCGCCTTCCTGGCAATTCTACAAGTTTGATGAGACAAATTCAATCCACCCCACTTATTCTGACACTAGAACTTTGGGAAAAGATTACTTGAACGCATTCGTTTGGGTTGTTTTCCGTGTGGCGCCACTGTTTGTCTGTTTGTTTGTTTTTGTCTGTGTGTTCTATGTTTTTTTCTTTGGTCTAACCACGGGACGCGCCCCCTCTCGCGGGACGCGCCCCCTCTCGCGGGCCGACCCCTGGGGAAAGGGGCCGAGCCCGCGTCTCCCTCGCCCGTCAGTCGTCCCAGCCCGGGATCGGGAGGCCCAGCAGGACGCGCGACCCCCGCCGCCCGTGGCGCTGCGAAAGGGCGCCCGAAACCCGCCTAACCCGCTCCCCACCCAACCAGGAAGCGGGCGCGTGCAAGGGCCACTCTAGGAACATGGCGGAGGGTGTTGGAAATTGCAAATCCCAGATTTCTCAAATGGCCATCAGGGACAAATTTTCCCTGGAGAATTTCTGAACTTTGCAATCCCCAATTATCCTGCCATGTGTTCAGGCCAAAAAAAGAGCAACTGGCCGCTTTTTTTTCTAGCTGAAGAAAAAAAAAAAAAATAAGTGCTTTTAAACTCCAGCCTGAAGGAATTCACTAAGCCCCAGGGCAAACCATTGTCCTCCCAGCCTCACCCTCACCTGGCTGAGGAATGTAGATCATTTACATATCAAAAAAAATCTAGCTAATGGTTTGGAAGGCAGAAAAATAATAAGAGGATGTTGCAAATTACTGTTGTTATTTTTGTTTGTTTGTTTTTCGGTGCACGTGGAGTTTTTTTTTTGCAACAGAACCACTGCAAAAGAATGTGTGGTGAAGCTTAAAAAAAAAAAAAAAGGGAAGGAAAAGAGAAGGAGCCAAATGGTAGGGCGTTTGCCTTGCATGTAAAAAGGAAAGTGGTGTAAAAATTAATAATGTGTAATAAAAAAAATCTGTATAATCAATCTAAATAATTATTAATATGTCTCTAGGTTAAAAAAAAAAGTGTAAGTGTTTTTAAGCATGTTCTACCAAAAGTAGTAAGTATTCATTCTTTCTGGTTTTCAACATTAATTTGTGTAACGTAAATTGGTGGTGTTTTCTGTTTAGAAAACTAAGTGAATTTCTATATTTAGAATTAAGCATAATTAAAATATTATTTTGCAATTTTTCATTATATGTTACCAAAAACATTAATATTTGTATCACAGAAGGTTTTATAAAATTGGTCATGGTTTTAAAAATGTATAAAATATTTCGTTGTAAAAAAGATTCTAAAATTATCTAAGTAATTTAAGTAATATTTGCTTTTTCTCTTCTCCCAGAACCTTTTAGTACCATTTATATCATGGCATCATGTTGCTTTGCACAAGATACAAGCAGATGGCTTTTCTCTCTGCATGAGGAGTAGTCCCCATGCAAACAGAAAATCAAAAAAATTAGTGAGGGGACCCCAAAAACCTCTTTTAGAGGAATAATTGGAGTTAAGGTGGTGTGGCAAGCAGGCATCCTCAAGCATTTGGCTGAAAAGACCGGCGAGAGACTGAAATAAATGGCCTGAGTAAGGAAATTGAAAATTTTCCTAGAAGATCATCACAGCCTGTGGGCCCTGCTCTCTCCCTCAAGCTCAGAAGAGAATTCGAGGCCTGAGTAAGGAAATTGAAAATTTTCCTAGAAGATCATCACAGCCTGTGGGCCCTGCTCTCTCCCTCAAGCTCAGAAGAGAATTCGAGGTCAGTCTCTTCCAAACCTGGAGAGGAGTGGAACAGACGAATCACCTCTAAAATTCCTGCAAAGGGTGAGATGCCCAGCCAGAAGATCCTCATGCTGAACCGACCATCTCATCAGCCAAACCTGAGTGACTGACATGAAAAACCCTGCTGTGTCTACAACCTATCCTCAGAAAAGTTCTGTAAGTAATGGGGGTGCCCCAGATGGAGATTTCTCCAACAGTGCTGTATATGTGCAAAGGAAAAAGCCAAGTTATTCAAATACCTGGTAAGGTACAAGGAAAAGATGGAGAGAAAAACCATTTTTGGTAGCTAATTAAAATTCTAGTGGGCCTAACTTAAACCCACTTCTTTGAAGTAACTTATGTAAAAATGCTCTTACTAGTTGTATTAAACCAGATCATAAATTGTAAATGCAAATGTTAGTCTAACTGAAGTAACTCAAAACTGTGTTTATTCATGATGCTATAATGCTTTGTTTTCTGTTGATTAATTTGTGCTATCATTACAGACAATAAGAACAGCTTTGCCATTCAAGTTGTGCTATTTACTGCTCCAAGGCCTGAATGGGTCAAGTAATATTCCCCTGTATAATTAATCTAATCCTTTTCAGGTGTTAAAACTGCAAAAGTGAACCAGTTAACTGCTCCTTTAGGGAAATATGAGATTTCACCCTATCTAGAGATTGAAACTGCAGTCCCCTGTCAGCCTGAAGTAGCTACAGAAGATTGATCTCCGACCACGTTCCCTCTAATAACTTCTAGGTGCAGGAAAGGCAACTGAAGTTTAGGGCTCTCTACCCCAACAGCTGTTTAAGTTGCAGAAATGAAGAAAAGAAAGCAGAAACCTCCTTATTTTCGTTGTGGAATTCACAGCCTATGTGAAAAGAACTGCTGTCAAGGTGAACTGCATGCTTCCTGGGTTCACGCCTTCCATCCAAAACCTGAAAAGTGAAGCACACTGAGGATCCTCTCAAGATACGGGTCCGGCGGGCACACTTCAGCCCTAATGCACTCACTAACTCTGAAAATGCTCTCCCTGGCACTTGCTAAGGAAGGGCTCGAACTGCTTACCTCCGGTCCTCTACTTCCCATGTGTGTGTTTGGGGGAGCCGGAATGGGTGTGTAAAGCAAAACCTCAGCCTTTAACTCCCTCTTGGGGGTGGGGGAAATTGGCCTCTGGCTGTCCCTGTCTCACTAGGTAATCTAACCTTTGCTTCTTCTAGCTGAAGAAAAGGTAATCCCGTTTAGCTTTAAATCTTCTGTTTGCTATTCATAACAGCACCAAATCTGTAAACCTGGGTCAGGTAGAAGGTACTCAGTGCTCAAAAGTCCTGCCTGCTCCCTCTAGCCCAGGGTATTTACCTCCGAAACGGGTATAAATATGTGGTAAAAATTTGGCTTATGCATCCCAGCATTAGTGCTCCCCAACATTAACATCATCCCAGGAACAGAGCCCATCCCTCTGCCTAGCATACATTTCTTAGGCACTCCTAGGTCTGAGCACTCTACTGGTAGGGCTCAGAAGTTGCAGGAAAATTGGTAACTGGAAAAGCAGAACTAGCAGGGCTAAACAGAAATAACAAACTCTCACAAAAGTTAATTTCAAATGTGTAAAACAGAATCAAGCACCATCAAGAGTAGCTGGCCAAGATACAAAGCTATTAAATGGTCCCTTATGGTCTTTATGGAATGGAATTCTCCACTATCTAATACTCCTACTGGGGCCTCTCCTAAGCCTTTTTACTTCTGGTAGCCATTGGCCCATGCAGGGTTAGCTCATGCAAATAATTATGACCAGTAATATCAGAAAGTAAAGGCCCCAAATCACATTGGCTTCTAGGATTAGAAGCCTCCAGTACAAGAAGTGGGGATTGAAAAGGGAAATCAGCCCCCCCCCACCAACCTTGGCGGTTGCCCCGCCCTTTAGGGAAGTTGTCACTGCTTTGGCCCCACCCTTAAGGAAGTGTCACTGCCTCGGCCCCACCTCTACCCCTACCTCACGAATCATTGGTGTTTTCGTAGCGGAAGTCCAGCCCTCAAGGACTCTTCTTCCCCTCCCACTTCCCATCCTATATAAGGGGGTGACGAGGGACCCACGAGGTCTTTGGTCCCCTTTCTATTCTGGGGGAACTTTGACCCTGGCCATTTGACTGGTCAGTATTAAAGCACTTTTCAAAGTATCTGCTGGAACTCATCAGCCTCTTCATTTCTCTGCGCCAGGTAACTAAATTAGGACTTCCGGACCTTTCAATAATAATAATAATAATTTATGAATTCAAATATATTTAAACTATGACAATTGAACACAATTCTATTTGCTATAGGATTATATAACTAACACTCATATTCAGGTAAAATGTTTCAATGCACTGGCCTATAAAATGATAAAAATTATGATTATTCCTATTATTTCAAAACTTTGTATTATTTTATGAATGAAAATAAAGCTTTAAGATAAAAATGGAGGGCTAGGAGAGATAGCACAGCGGCGTTTGCCTTGAAGCAGCCGATCCAGGACCAAAGGTAGTTGGTTCGAATCCCGGTGTCCCATATGGTCCCCCGTGCCTGCCAGGAGCTATTTCTGAGCAGAAAGCCAGGAGTAATCCCTGAGCACCACCGGGTGTGGCCCAAAAACCAAAAAAAAAAAAAAAAAAAAAAAAATTAGCAGGGGCAATTTCTGAGCCCTTAGCCAGAAGTAACCCCTGAGCATCAAACGGGTGTGGCCCGAAAAACCAAAAAAAAAAAAAAAAAAAAGATCAAAATGGAAAGATCAAAAGATAAACTTCATACAGAAGAGAAACTTAAGAAAAGTAAGACAAAAATGCATGAATATATAAAAGTGATAGTTATTGAACCAGCTTTTAGGCTTCCCTATAACATAAAATCTGAATTTCATAAATATTCCATATATATATATATATATTCCCATTTAAAGTTGAGAATTACTTAGTTTCCAGTTTTAAGATGAGGCTTAATAATACATTTGAATGTGTAGAGGAAAATAATTTAAAATAGTTCAGTAGAACATGTTCAACAAATGGGTTTATTATTGTAAAATTTATAAAGTCTTGCTGTCTTGAAACTACAGGAATGTACTATCAATATTGCTATTGTGTTGTATTAGCCATGGAATTATGATTAATAACCTATTTCTGTATATAATACTACATGATGTGCAGTAGCATAAAATATAGCCTTCAAAACACTTGATAATAAATTAACTTCTATTGACTTTCAAAGACAAGATATATTTTATGTTGGGTTTTCTTTACACATTTTTGATATGGTTGTGTAAAAAAATTTAGCAGGTGTAGGGAATTTTGGAAAGTTGATGTCATGAAAAGGAAAAGGCATGTGTGGTCATATCATTACAAATTATAAGTCATATTAAAACAGACTTTGAGAAAAAAGAAAGCTACATATATTAAATAATTGTGAGAAAAAGCCCTAGAAAAAAATTTAAAACAATAATATACTTGAAAGTTTAAAAAAGAACTATCATGCTTGTATAATTTTAGAACTGTTTTCTTAGTCTGAATAACATATATTTTATGTTGTGAAACTATTTTATCTGGCAGCTTTAATGTGTGGTGAATAAAATTCCCATCCAGAGAGCCCATAACTGAATTCACTGCAAACCAATAAATGAAAATATAACAATTTTTGGTGTTAGAAATACAGAAATGACCTGTAAGTAATTCACATGTTAGTAAAAGACATGAAAACATTTTGGTGAATATGAAAAATATAATCTCTCAGTAAAGTGACTCAAATTATCCTCCAATGGACAAGAAAGCAAATCCTCAGTTCCCAAGCATTTAATAAAAGAGGATAATTTATTTTTTTAAAACCAATATCTGATCCTCAACACCAACAAGGTACCCGGAGTTCCACAAAACATGATCCCTTAGCACAGAGCCAGAAGTAAGCCCTGGGCACTGTTAGGTGTGCGGCCCTCCTAAAACCAAAGCTAAATCAATCAATAAAATTCAAAAATAAAGTTTCAGTTCATGTGTTAATTTAAAACTTTTAAAGTAAAATTATTATAGTTACAACACGATTTTGAGTTTACTCATAATTTAGAATGAAAACATTTTATTTGATATTCCTTTCTACAATTTAAAGAAAGCACACTCACATGGTTATGGCTAATAAAAAGGTGAGAATATAATTCAAAAATGTTCTAAACAAGGAAGACAAGGGTGTTGAAGGATATTCATTTCCCCCCCCAAGTCTAATTAATATGGGATGTCTTGTAAATTAATCGAGAATTAAAGTCCCTTAAGTGTTAGTGAAACTCTTTAGAATAAATCCACAATAATTAATAAAACAACACAGATTTCAAATGGACAAGTGCTTTAGTGCTATGGCAACTCATTAAACTATGCTGAAATATTCTACATGTTAGCTAAAAATTAGATTTTTAAATCACTTCAAATTATTTATGGCATGTTAAATTTCAACAAAAATGAAGAAATTTACTACAGTTTTCTGCTGAAATAAATGCTGCAGAAAAGAGATTGGAAACTATTTTCAAAGCCCATGTTGAGAGTATTTTGCTATAAATGATGAACCCCCTATTTAATTTCCTTGCAGTAAAATGCACAAAAAATGTGTTACTTATATCTGCTAAAATCAATATAAAATTAATTTATAAAACTGACCAAAATTTAATTGAAGAACAATTTACATTAACTCTCTTGCAGCAGACAGATTTCTTCCACTTTCTCCTATATAATTCCAATTTTAAAAAGCAATATGTTGGTTTGTTCTGAAAAAAATTTTTTTATGAAAGTGCTTCATAAACTTCATGGAGGTGAAAGTGAAATAAATACTATATATGTTGTATTATTATGGCTTTCAGCCAATGCAAGATAATTAGTTCTTTCACATCTGTTCAGAAATTGTATGTCAATTCTAATCCACAACAGATAGAATTAGATATCAATTTAATTCTAAAGAAAAATAAATTAAAAAGTAAATTAAAAAGTAAAATTAAATTTTTGAGAATGTAAAATTAATACTTTTAATTTTTAGAATGATTCACCCTTAATAATTTCTCATTGATGTATTTCTGGTTGTTCATATAAGTTGGTTAAAGGAAGTTTTCTTATTTATAAGTACCTAATTGAATATGTTATGTCTGCCATTTGTGGCAATGATAAAAATGCTGGATCTGGATCTGTACTTGGATAACAGTGTTTTGAAAAGATAGTTTTTCTCCAGAGAGAGAGAGAGAGAGAGAGAGAGAGAGAGAGAGAGAGAGAGAGAGAGAGAGAGAGAGAGAGAGAGAGAGAGAGAGAGAGAGAGAACTTACATACAGAAAGGAAAGTCAGGACAGAAAGTTATATTGAAGTTTTAAAGCATATGTCAGAACCTGTTTCCTATTAGTTAATATATTTTTTTACCAGTTGAATAAAAGTCCATGACAGTTAGTAGGTGTCTAGCTTCAATTTCTCTCAAAGCAAATATTATGCAGAGAATCAAAGACTTCTAAGAGATCCAAGACAACTGCAAAATATATTATATTCATTCCATGATTCTCCTAATTCCCTAAATATTCTATATTCTCAATTACAGCACTTTTATTAAAATTAGTATAATTTAGGACCACACCCAGTCTTGCTTAGGAATTATTCCTGGCTCTGCAATCAGAAATTGCTCCTGGCAGGCTGGGGTCCATATGGGTTGCTGGGGATTGAACCCAGGTCAGTCCCTGGTTGGCAGCATACAAGGCAAATGCCCTATCTGCCCTATCTCCAGTCCCTTTGTTAATTTTTGTTTCGGGTCCCTACCCAGTGGTGTTCAGAGGTTACTACTGACTCTGCACTCAGGGAGCACTCCTGGCAGTGCTCAGGGAACCATATTGGATGCTGCGGATTAAATCCAGGATGGCCATGTGCAGGGCAAATAGCCAACCCTTTGTATTATGGCTCCAGGCCCTGTATACTATATTTAATTGCCTAATTATCTCCATCTTTACTGGATTTTAATTGCTGAGAGATCAGAAATTTCTTAACCATTACAGCAGCTTGACTATAATGATGAGTTTAAACTGCTAACACAACTCTAATAGGTTTTTTTTTGAGGTATTAAATATTCTTTTTTTTAATCTTTATTTAAGCACCATAATTACAAGAATGATTGTAGTTGGGTTTCAGTCATAAGCAGAACACCCCCTTCACCATTGCAACATCCCCACCACCGATGTCCCAGATCTCCCTCCTCCCCACCATCCCACCTGTATTCGAGACAGACATTCTACTCTCATTCATTAACATTTTCATGCTAATTATTAGTGTAGTTATTTCTTTAAAAGCATTCACCACTCTTTGTGGTGAGCTTCATATTGTGAGCTGGTCCTTCTGGCCCTTAATTTTATAGACTCTGGGATTATTACAATAATGTCTTTACTTTTTTTTTTGAACCCATAAATGAGTTATATTGAGAGTGTATTTTTGTATCCTTGTGTTCCTAGTGCATAGATGAATCTTATGGGAACTCAATTTCCAGTTATTGGAGGAATCTTCATATTGTTTTCCATCTAGGCTGGACTAGATGCCATCCCCACCAGCTGTGATTAAGAGTTCCTTTTTCTCCACATCCTTGTGAGCACTGCTATTCTCATTCTTTGCAAAGTGCACCAATCTCTGTGGCATGAGATGGTACCTCATAGTTGCTTTGATTTGCATCTCCCTTATGATTAGTGTTGTGGAGAATTTCTTTGTGTCTTTTGGCATTTGTATTTCTTCTTTGACAAAGTGTCTGTTCATTTCTTCTCCCCATTGATTGATGGGATTAGATAATTTTTTTCTTGTAAAGTTCTGTCAGTGCCTTGTGTATTTTTGAAAGGAGCAAGAAATCCTAAATGGAGCAAGGAAAGCCTCTTCAACAAGTGGTGTCGGCACAACTGGTTAGCCACTTGCAAAAAAGCGAACTCAGACACCCAGCTAACACAAAGGTAAAATCCAAATGGATTAAAGACCTTGATATCAGACTTGAAACCATAAAGTATATAGAACTACACGTAGGTAAAACACTCCATAACATTAAGACTAAAGGCATCTTCAAGGACGAAACTGCACTATCCAAAGAAGTGGTAGAAGAGATAAACAAATGGGAATATATTTATATGAGAAGCTTCTGGCACCTCAATAGGATACAAGAACCACCCACCGAGTAGGAGAAATTATTCACCCAAATGTCTATCAAATTAGTATGATTTGAATATATTCCAGACACTCAGTACCCCTCACATTTAACTAACCAGACAATTTTGCAAGAAACTATTTATCCTCCCGGGGCATTAGAGTTTGATTTGAGAATGAATGCTGCAGCTTATTCAATCAATGGGGACTTGATTGAAAGTGTTAAAATGAAAGACATTAATTGACAGCTCAATTTTAATTAAGTAAACAAAAAGTATATGCCAGCCTCTTTAATAAGGATGGGGACGTACAAGTGAACAAAGAATAGGTGATGTCTTCTGCTTCCATCGAGCTCTATTCTAATGGGAAATAATAATCAGTGACAAGAGCTAATGAACAAAATCAGTGTAAGGAATTATTACCGGACAAAGTAAAGACAACAAGTGTGTGGCCCCTCTAGCTTAGTTTTTATTGAGTTGGGGACTTAGTCCTGAAAGTTCTATCCTGCTGGCAAGTCGTCCAGGCAGATGAAAAACGATGCCAAAGACACTCAGTTCCAAACAAATCTTGCAAGTGGAATGAATAGCTAATGAATGAGTAAGGAGAAAAAGATTTGACTTGAGTAAAAGGAATTGAGTCCTTGGAAATAGAGTCAGGGAAGGCAACCTGGTCATGTGTTAATTTCAACTTTAGTCTTTTCTTAGTAAAGTTTGGACTCTTGGGTACTAAATAATATGACAGAGGATATGTTGAAATTCTCATTTGCTGTTGTGAATCTATACTAAGGGATGAAGTAGTCTATCCTGCTGACAATTTCTCAAAGACCCATCTAAATTGTGTCTGAGGACATGATGCCAGGATTGGGTTTCTTCTCGGCCCCAGAAGATCTTCAAAGTAATCTATGTTTAATGCTTTTGCTCCTTCTTTCTTTTACTAAAGGGTATTTCTGGAAGACAGTATGTCAAGATCTACTTCAAACAAACAAGAAACAAAATCAGAACCAGGAGTATTTTTAAAAAACCAATATCACTTACCTGAGAGTGTATTCTGTCCAAATTCCTTTATGGTTCTGACCTAGAACCCCTGTAATTCTCTGCTATAGCCATGCACACAGATTCAGGAAAAATGTGTTTGCTTTCTAAATAGCTGCGTGGATAAAATTATGAAAAGTTATACAGGCTTTGTACAATTTAATAACAGATTCTGTCAAGAAAAACATGAAAATATACAAAACATAAAATTATTTTATAGATTCTTGTCCTTTTTTTTTTCCTTCCTTCCTTTTTCTTTCTTTTTCTCTTTCTGTATTTTCCTTCCATTTTTATTTTTATCTCGTTTTCATTCTTTTTTCTTCCTTCCTTTCTTCCCTTCTTTTCTTCCTTCTCTTTCTTTCTTCCTTCTTTCTCTTTCTTTCTTTCTTTCTTTCTTCTTTTTCTTTCTTTCTTCTTTTTTTCTTTCTTCTTTTTCTTTCTTTCTTCTTTCTTTATTTCTATCATCTTCCTTTCTTCTTTCTTTATTTCTCTGCTTTCCTTCCTTTCTCTATGCCCTATATCATTTCCTTCTCTCCTTTTCCTTCTCTTCCTTTCCCTTTCCTTCTCCCTCCCCTTGATGCCCTCCCCTCCCCTTCCCTTTCCTTTCCTCCTTATGCTCTTCTTTTTTTGGCCCACACCAGTCTGTGCTCAGGGATTTCTCCCAGCTCTGTGCTCAAGGATCATTCCTGGTGGTGTTCAAGAGTCTATGTATGATGCTTCTGACTGAACTAACACTGCAAAGCAAGTGCATCACTATCTCTAAGCAGATCCAATACCTATATATGATATATATTGTTTATATGTTTTGTGATTTGCCATATTTATTGGTAAATCAAATCATCCAAGTGGATGTGTATAATAAGAGAATTCGTTTTTTCTTCTGCAATCTACGTGTGATGGGTTATTAATCAAAACTGCTCTTTAAAAACCTGGATGTTAAATTCTGCAGTGAATGTTTGACAGGCCATTAATCCAAAATGCTCTTTAAAGGGCCAGAGAGTTAGTACAGGGGTTATGGAAAGCATATGCCATATTGGATTGACAATACCTGGATTATCTGGGGACACCTCTTAGGAAGTTTTCCCCTAAAGATTCATCTTGCATGGATAATGATAAAATGTATTAGCAGAAGTTTTTATTGCTATTTAGATGTAATTATTCAGAAAAATACAGATAATTATTATTAGACAATAATTTGCCTTTTTCCTAAATATAAAGCAACTTTAAGGGGCCAGAGTGACAATACAGAAATTAGGACATTTATCTTGCACAAGTCCAACCACTGTTTAATCCCCAGAACACTATATGTTCCCCTGAACACCACCAGAAGTGATTCCTGAGTGCAGGTAAGCCCTGGTCTACCCTCCCCCCAACTAAAAAATAACTTTTTTTAATCCCCTTTAAATGACTTCAAAAGGATCTGGTGTAGAATAAGTAATTATTGTTATTCTATTATTCCAAGAGGAAACAAGGGCCTCAAAAATGGAATAAAGGAGAATAAAAGATAGCACAACAAGGGAATTGTTTGCCTTATGCAATGTCAACCCTTTTTCTATTACTTTTACCAAAAAAAAACCTGTTTTCTATTGAGTCCTGCAGGAATGATCTTTGAGTTTAGAGGCAGAAGTAAACCCCAGGCAGAAGTAAACTCTAAGGCTTGAAGAATACTTATTTACCATTTAATATATAGACCAATGTGAAGTGAATGCTTGAAGTTAAGCACTGAGAACATCATTGTGAAAGCTGGTTCTGTTAGTAATGAATGTCAAAGTCAAGGAAATATTGACATGCATAAGAAGATGATATTGAGAGTGTTTCCACAGATTTTCACTAACTATATGATCAAATAAAACTATAGTGACTAAGTTTAACTACTTAATTAGAATAATTAAACTGGCATTATCAGTGATGGTACAAATTTCTATGAAAATATCTGCATATTGGCAATGGTTTGCATGAGACTTTAATTTATTATGGTGATATAGTTCATAAAAATTAGATGCATGAATCTATTATATTCCTATTATGTTAAAATTATTTCTCATTGTACAGAAAAATGTAAAATACTAAGTCCCAGACATAAATGAGTGGAAACCATTTAAAATAAAACATCTACATTTTTTCAGGTTAATACTCTATTACTTTCAAATATATTCATTTTATTTGTGATTTAAACATATTAATTGATATATAGTGCATATAATATGAATATTGATAAAAGACTGTGATGATCATTTAAAAGTTGTTTTGTTTTTCCTGCACAATTGTGCTAACATGTTGGAATAGTATGTTTGGTGACTCAAAAATGTCTAGTTATGGCTGCAAAGAAGAAAAAAAACACCTTTTCAAACTTGTCATAACTTTTTTGGTTAGATTTATAAAAAAGCAAAATGTTTGACATTTCTTTCATAAATATTGGCAAGAATACAAGCTATTTCTTGAAAGCAAAAATTGTCTTTTGCCCTAGAATTTTATACCCTAAACAAAGTAAGTTGTGAAAGCAGAAAATGTGTTTTAAATCGTCAAATTCACTATATAGCAATTTTTTAATAAAAGGAAACCTCTTAGATGAATTTATATGCTTTAGAAAATATTAATTATCTATGTATATTTTTCTATGTCATGTATTAGTTACTGTCCAATATCCTATAAATATGTACTCCTTTATTATAAAAATAATTGCTATATTGATTTCCTAAATTATTCTCTTCTTTTTTTATAATGGTTTTACTCCTTATGAAAAATAGGCTTGTTTTTGCCTGTTTTGAGTCTTTTAATTTTATTCAAGTATTTATTTTTTAAAAAATTTTGGTCCACATCTGGCTATTATCAGGTTTCTTCCTGACTCTGTGCTCAGGGATAACTCCCAGAAGTGCTTAAGGAACCCAACATGGTGCTGAAGATCGAACCCAGAGTAGTCCCATGCAAGGCTAATGGTCTCCTACTATATAGTTGTTTTGACACTCCTAGATGGTTTTATCTATGACTCAACTTTATTTCTCATCAACATACTTTGAGTTAACCCATATATATTCTTGTCTATAGTTAATGTAATTGGACTATATTGAATTATAAGAGTGAACTTCTGTTCATAGCTGTGCATTCTGACTTTGAAAATTTTTCATTAAAAAAGACCATTTTTATTCTAATTGGTTTATATCGTGACCTGTAATTTAAAGTCTTTATAGGCAGGGGCCCGATAGATAGCATGGAGGTAAGGTGTTTGCCTTGCATGCAGAAGGCTGGTTGTTTGAATCCTGGCATTCCATATGGTTTCCTGAGCCTGCCAGGAACGATTTCTGAGCGTAGAGCCAGCAGTAACCCCTGAGCGCTGCCGGGTGTGACCCAAAAACAAAAAAAAATATTTATAGGCAGAATTATGAAAACATAGTAAGGAGAAACATAGATCTTATTGTGCATGAATATTAATATTGAGTCACAGGATGCTAACATTCCAGTGTTCCTCTCTAAAGGAGTCTTAAACCATCAGACACACTTTCCAAATAATGTCCATTTTTCTTATGCGTGATGCCTTCAGGTTTATGAATGACAGGTGAATGCCTAATAATGGTTGTGAAGTATTTTGAAAGAAATCTTGCTTTATTGGCCAGGCTTTCTAATTTTAAACTTTACCACTTAAATAGAAACTAGAAGCATATATAAGGTTCCATTCTCATCCTTCCATGCCTGATTACCAATCTGTGAATTTGAAATTTTCGTATAAAAAGTAACTTATTTAGACAAACTAGTTATTTGCATCTTTCTAGGTTGCTTGTTTTCTTTTAGTTAAAGTTTTAACTGTAATATTCTGCTAGCATTGTATTCATGTTTCCAAGGACGTCTGGGTTCATTTTTCATTTCTTTTTTAACATTTAATTTTTATCATTTCATTTTAAATATCAAATTCTTAAAATTTTGGTATTTGGTTGCATTGATAATATTTGGTAGTACAGTTTGATTTATAGAATGTAGTTGCAATCCTCCAGCTTCATAATTTTTGCTTGTTTTGTAGCTTGATTAAGCACAATATCAAGCTTTATAAGATTTTAAAAATTTTTTTAATTTAAGCACCATGATTGACAAAGTTATTTATAGTTGAACTTTAGACATACAATTGCTGTGAGCCAATTCTGTTCTCAAGACGCCAGCGCCTGCAAACAGATCCTTCGTGGAGTTCGGGAAAAAATCCGCGGGGAGAGAGTGGGCACACAGAACGGCGAATGACGGAACAATATTGTAGAAATGAATGAAACCACACAGATTGTATGGGGACTCGCGTCTAAACAGACGGAGACAAATTTATTTTTTGAGCTGGCTGACTTTTAAAGGTTAGAGGCTTGGAAAGCAGGTGCAAATTCTTGACATCAAAGAAACTGGGAAAAGAAAGAAAGACCCTGGCTTAAATTAGCATATTAAAGAGCCGATACTGAAGGTGAAAAGGCAGTTTCTGTTGGGCTTGCTTTGTTTTGGGTAAACAGAAGAAACCAGGTAATTTTCAGGGAAGTGGGAAGAGTGAGGAATGTTTCAGAGTTTTGGGGGGAAACTGAAAATTACTTTGTTTTGAGCTAAGTTTATGGAAAAACCTGATCTTGGCGCCAAGGTAGCAAAAATTACAGGGAGCTGTTAAGTGGGAGATTTTTGGCGGGATTTGTACTGTCCTTTGTTAGAAAGAATTTACTAAGGCCTGATTTCTAATAATGGTTAAAAATAAAGAGAGAGATAGTTACAGCCACTATGGAATTATGGCCAAACGATCCACGCAAAGGGTCAAGTGATTTTGACTGCTCTAAGCGGGCCTTTTTGGCAAATAATTCCTTTTCAGGAGAGCACTACACCTTTCTGGTGTGTGCCCCTCCTGAGTGGGATGTGACATACAATGGTAACAGGACCATCACACTTACCATTGTTACTTTTCCTCCACCAGCATTCTCCCAAGTTCACTGCCATTCTTCCACTTTCACCTCCAGACTGCCAACTTGACAGGAACATTTTTAAGTTCAATATTAAAGTTTGGGTCTCAGAATATCAGTGTTGGTGATTTTGTTGCTTGGGATTTTAATTCTGTCTCTTCCTAACACCACAAATATACCTGTGTCCCCTTGATGACAAGCCTCTATTATTTCTCATCTCACTTTATACCCTGACCCTCCACTCTATTTCCTTCTCCTCCCTAAACTGTAGGGTTAAGGGTGATCTAGGTATACCCTCCCATTTAAACCACTGCATTCCCTCATCCACTTATTCTAAATAATACATAGAGGTGACTATCCTGTGTTTATTCTTCTAACTTATTTCATTTGCGATTATCTACCAGTGCAATCCATGTTGCAGAAAATCACATGATTTTATCATCTGCTCTGTATATCTACCATATCTTGATGATCCACTCATATGGTGTTGGGCACTAGGTTGATTCCAAATATTAGCTGGTATACTTCGGTCTGCAATCTATGTTGGCAGAGACTGATGTAAAAGGACCTCTCACCCATTGTTAGTGGAAATTTTGTTTGGTGCAATTCCCATAGAAAACAGTATGAAGGGTATAAAGGGCTATCAGGGGTCAGGAGAAATACACAATAGGAAGGGCATTTGCCTTGCACACAGATTACCTGGGTTCAATTCTTATGGTCTCTAGAGCCTGCCAGGAGTGATTTCTGAGAGCAAATTCAGGAGTAACCCCTAAGTGCTGCTAGGTATAGCCCCAATAAATAAATAAATAAATAAATAAATAGTTCTTAGTAAACTCAAAATTAAGCTTTCCAGTAATCACACTTTTGAGTTTCTATGATCAGAACAGAAACAACATTAATTCAAAAGGATGTTGGCTATGTTTTTCCAATTAGTTTTCCCAATAGAGCTATGTTTTCCCATGACCTCTTCTTTATAGAGTTAAAGACTTACTGTTCACCTTGGTAAACCCTCTGCAGCTGATTTGGTGTACTTTAGAAAAAGTGCACTAATAGAATGCTCGATGGGCTGTTGGATGTCACATGAAAAGTGAGAGCACAGATTATTCATGAGGTTACTTGCCACTCAGTGTTCCACCAAGGGACTGTGAACACAAAGACCAGACATAAATGACTGGAACTCCACCTTGGTAGCTCAAATGCTCCTTCTTTGAGACACTGTAATGCACCTTAGTGTCATCAAGAAGAGAAGCACATATTAGGCAGCCACCTTTCCTTCTAGAGAATTATTGGTAGCAATGAACAATATGTTTCTGAGCAACAAGACTAAGAATGGACAGATTCCATGAAGACTGAGAAAGTAGCCAGCATGTTGGCTTCATATCACATGGATATATAGATGTGCATGCATATATATTACATTATTAAATACCTAAAAACATGTGAATTGGAGGCAAGAAGGATAGTTCAGTAACAGTGCACCTGCCTTGCATGCAGATGACATGGGTTCAATCCCATATTTCATATGGTTCCTGACCTCCAAAAAATATCAAGAGAAACCAACTACCAACAAAATATTTGTGAATGAAAGTATACATATAATCATATATGTTCTTATAAACCCGAATAATATAAATATGTCCTATTCCAAATAAATTATATTATATCATTGGAGTCATAGCTTAAGCTTTTTTCAACAGTTAGAGTTGATTCAATGTTGATAGTATCAATGATGTTGCATAATGAAAATGGATGCTTTATTTGAAAATGTTTACAATGTACATGAAGAAATTTTTGAAAAGTATTTTGGTTGCTCAGATTGAGTCCACTTATTACAATGTGCAATCTGCATCCTGATTCCTGCCAAAGATTTTTGTCTCACTGAGCGTCTCTCCAACTGAGCTGCATGCTAACATTTCTTTTATAATCAAATATTCTTCTAGAAACATCAGCTAAAGGGCATTAATATTTAATCACTCCATGCCCTATATTTCGCATGTTACAAAAACACTCAAGTCCACAGGGCTATTTTTTTCTTTTATAGGAACTCAATGGAACTTCCACATATCTTTCTCTTTTTCTATATATTTTTTGACTTGTCTGTTGTTATTCAAACCTCCTGTTATTTGGATGTTTTACTGTATTTCAGAGCTAAAAATCTTCCCTTCAGAGCTAAGCTCATTACTAAGGTGAGAAATGGATTTCCTTTTCTACTCTCTCACTTAGCTCACCAGCAAATCTTTGTTTTCTTCCAAGGAAATGACTCCCCAACCAATTAGTCCAGGGGCTGACTGTCCTCTCAGATTTCATCCTCTCAGAGAGGACTCTTTACCAGGCAGGAGTGAGCCTTGCCAAGGGGATAAACTAATCTCATGTCTTGTGCAATATGATCTCATTTTAATATCTTGGAACCATATGTTAGAACTGTTAGAGTTGTATTGGAATGAACCAGTAATTATTGGATGGCTCTTCTGTGCAAGGTAGAAAACTTTTTATGCCTTTGCACATCCTCACTGTGGATGTTGGTGGCACCAAGGGCACTTATAGGTCATTACTTCCCATACATACAGTCCAGCACCAGAGAAAAGAATCACTGTGAAATCCCTTCAGTTTATTCAGGGTGAATTCTTGATTGTTCATTGGTTCATTTGAATGTCATATGTAGTTTGATCAGTTTGGCACTTTGTAGAGATGCTTATTAGAGGAAATAAGAGAGGAAGAGTTCATTTGATATTGAATAATCTGGATTTGGTTAACTAATGAAACTGAGCTGCATCTCCAGTTGATTTTTTATAGCTAAATGCAATTTATCTTTAATATAAAAATGCTATGAGATATAAACATGCATTTATTAATCAAACTACTCTAATTCAATAAGAAGCTACTCATAATGGTATAGAGTATTTTTATTTCTACATTTGTCTCAGGAAAGGAATCAAAGAAACAAGCAAAGTTTTATTATCATAGTCTTCTCAGGTCAATGTGGATTGAAGTTCTGTGATATATTTAATTGATACCTGATGCTTTATAGTAAATACAATTTTTTTTACTTTACATTTACCACGCTGTGATTGTAGGGCTGAAGAAATAATATAGAAGTTAAAGGACTTGACTTGACTGGGACTGATAATGGTTCAGTGAGAATGTCCTACAGTGTCCCTTATCACTGAAGGCATGATCTCTAAGCACAGAACCAAGAATACATATTGACAGTGTCACACCATCTATCCTTACTCCACAGTAAAACAGTGAATTCTAAGAATTTTTCAGCCAAGATGATTTAATATTCTTGATACAGAGTCATAAGGAGAATATAAAAATTTAAGAGAAAACATAAAATTTAAAAATTTAATTCATTTTATAAGAGAATATATAGAATAAGAATATATCTTCTATAGGTATATTTCTAGTTTATTTTCCTTATGTTATAATATTATACTCTCTCTTGTGGCAAAGAGTATCTTTTATGCTTGCTGTTTTGGTGGAGGTTATGTTCCCAATATTTTTTCTTCAGGAAGTGATTCCTGATGGACAAATTATGTGAGATACGACTGACTTCATAAACATTTTGGTTTTAGTTTTAATTAAAATATGAGTTCTATAGTCAGTTATTAAAGTTCCATAAGCTATCAAATATTTATGAAAATGAGTTTAATTTTTTTGATTTATTTAATTATAAATTATTTTGAGAATTGATTAATAAGATAAACTTTGTTTTTATTACTCAATATATATTATTGCATAATATCATTGCTAATAATCTATGTTTTAGAAAGTTTAGCCACTTAGATTCTTAGTACTTATGAAATAGAATTTGGAAGAAAGCAGGGAAAAAGAATTCTTAAAATCACTATATTTTAAAATGAACATTTCTAGATAAATAAAAGAAATCTACTAGATACAATTGTGCTATAGAAAATATTAGTGGGCAAAAAAGATCTGAGTATATTAAATTGTGCACAATAAAACTTGATACCACACTTTAGAATTTAAATCAATTCATGACATTTCTAATGTATAGAAAAAAATGGTTTGGGATGCAAATAAAAAATCTGTTGGACCAATTACTGAGAAAACATTAAAATAACAAAATATTTAAGAGTATTATTGGGAACCTAGAAATTAAAATACTAAAAAAGAGAAAAGTAATACTCTCTAAACAGTTCTATTTTTCATAAATATGGTAAAATATTATTTCTATAAATATAGTAAAAACTTGTGTATATATATATATATTAAAAATTCCATCAGAAATTTTTTTTTGGTTTATGGGCCACACCCGGAAGTGCTCAGGGGTTACTTCTGGCTATCTGCTCAGAAATAGCTCCTGGCAGGCCCGGGGATCATTTGGGACCCCAGGATTTGAACCAGCCACCTTAGGGCCTGGGTCGGCTGCTTGCAAGACAAATGCCGCTGTGCAATCTCTCCAGCCCCTCCATCAGCAAATCTTAAAAAGAGACCATGAATTATGCAAACCATAGTCAAATCAATGTGGTATACTCCAGATATTCAGTTTCAAAAATTAAAATAGAAGAGGCTAATGATCTGATAATAAAGAATATACATAAAATAGTGTGAATTTTCATGAGAAAATTTTATCTGGGGACTGGAGAGTAAGCATGGAGGTAGGGCATTTGCCTTGCATGCAGAAGGGCAGTGGTTCTAATCCTGGCATCCCATATGGTCTCCCGAGCCTGCCAGGAGAGATTTCTGAGCATAGAGCCAGGAGTAATCCCTAATACTGCCGGATGTGACCTCCTTCACCAAAAGAAAATTTTATCTGCAATAAAAGGAAGTTATGCTAAACAGATGTACTTTAGTGGTATGTTGAATATAAATTCCTAACTTGTCATATCTGCCCATGAATTTGGTGGTCAGATCTAGTATGCTGTGTAGTGTTGCCTCCCAGACACTCGTAGTTAAGATATGCACAAGATCCCTGAAGTGTTTTTACTAAAATGAGCTCTATAAAACAAATTAGACAACTGAGATCAGATCAGAAATAAAAGTAAAATTAGAGATAATGAAGAAAATGACACATACATCAGTAGAAATAAGGATGATGTTAAATATATATATATATATATATATATAGGTTGATAAATAGTATATAGGTAAATGAATGATGGATAGATAGATGATAGATACATAAATGATAGATAGATTGATTGTAAGTAAATAGGTAGGTATATAGCTAGCTAGGTAGATATATTAGATAGCTCTCATATATAAAAATCATACTTCATTTTCTGATCTGAGACTGGTCTTTTCCTTGTAACAATACAGTCAATATTTATGTTTTTGACAACCATAAAATGTCTTTCTCAAAGCCTAAATATCTTCTTGTAAATATGTACCACATTTTCTTTTATCTAGTCATCTACTTATATAACTAATGATTTGTCTATTACCATAATTGCTTTGAATAATAATGCAATAGACATGGCATGCTAAGTAATCTGCATGATTCTGATTTCAATTATTTTGAAAGAAAATAAGCAGATATGAAATTGTTGTATCTTTAGTTCTACTTATAACTCTTTGAGAACTGTACAGTTTATACTGTAGCTACCCCATTTTATACCTGCCAATAGTGTAAACAGGCTCAAATTTTTCTGTAACCCAACAGAATTTATTTTATTTTTTAAGTGGCCAAGAAAATAGTACAGCAGGAGGGTACTTCTCTCACATGAGGCCAACCCATGTTTGATCCCTGGCATCACATATGGTACTCTAGCCTACCAGGTGTGATTTTTGGGTACAGAGGCAGAAATAAACACTGAGCACCTCAGGATGTGGCCCCCAAATCTATACAAAAAAAAGAAAAAGAATGAGAAAGTCCTAATAACAAGAAGTGATAGCTTCTTGTGATTTTTATCTCATGTGAAATATTTTACGAATATACTCAATGCTTTTTTTTTTTATAAAAAATGATGATATTTAAAAAAACTTTATGGTGAAGAAATATCTATATCCATAGTTGCAGGCTTCACACATATATGCATAAGGCCATTTTCCTAAAATCGTATAAATCAATAAATCCAAATGAAAAACCCTAAAATACAACCCACCATTAAATTAATCAAATAATTCACACTGAAGTTACAAATATATTTGATGAGAAAGAAAACAACACTGTGTAAGTCTGGGTCATAGAAATGTGTGAATAATTGATGAGTGAGTCAAAATTAATTATTCTTGAATATACGCAAATAAAAGGTGTTTTACACAACAGAATCCAATTTCTGACCCTGAAGATAGTTTTGAATTTCTATTTCACAATTATAGTAATAATAATAATAATAATAAAACAGAGTTGCTTTACATGTATGTTTTTTGGCAGCTTTCTGGGATTTTTAGTCATATTCAATGGCGTTCACTGACCATATATTCTTGTGTTCATGAGTTACCAGAGATATTGTACTGCAGTCCTTGAGTTAATCTCAAAGCACTCAAATTGCTGTCTTTATGTTATTTTTGAAAATAGGAAAGATATAAGAAATAATCTCAGAGTTCTGAGAGAAAGTACAGAAGAAAGGGCAATTGTCTTGCATGCAGTTTACCTGGGTTCAATCCTAGTACATCACATGGTTCCCAAGCCTTCCAGGAGTAATCCTCGAGCTCAGAGTCTGGAATAAAATGTGCACACCTGAGCATGGCCCCATTTTTTTTTTTTGGTAAAAGATGAAAAAATGTAAATTCATGCAAATAACACCAGTAGAAATATTTCCTATAAAGAGAAGATACACATATTTTTAATTTTATACATTCGCTCATTTTCTTTAGTTGGCTTTAATTTTTAAATGTTTTTGTTATAATGTTCTAAACAATTTACTTAAAAGCCTTAAACAAAAGATGGTGCTATTTGGTGTCCTGTGGTAATTCATAGTCTTGTCAGATAAAGAGCTGGATAATTCAATAATTCAATGTTTGTTGTATTGCTGTTGACCAAATGAAAGGCAGCTAGCATTTTTTGATTAATATATAAATAATACTGTTGGCTAATGCAGTCTTCCTTAGAAACCACTGGTGTCCATATATTTATATACATATTTGAATATTTACTAGTATCTATTTATACAACTTAATATTTTTAGAGTTTGAGCCTTCTGCTTGCTCTGGGTTTCTGGTCCTGCTAGAAGTCCTAAACAAAGGTGTTCCCCTACTTCCTTTTCCTAGTAACCTCTTCCTTTGATATGTAAAATCCCAGTTGTATTATAGGATCTCCCCACACACTGGTGGATTTGATTCTGGAGAATAAAAAGAGAACAGGGCTGGTTTATGGAGGATGGCACAGGGAGAGCACACGGCAGAGAGAGAGGCACCATGAGGCAAAAATAGGCTGACTTCAGTAAGTCTTGTCCTCACTGGCATGGTATTATTTCTCTGTCACTACCCTGCTTCCTCAGACCCATCTACCAAAGGATTTAGCAACATGGTGTCCGGGGTAGCCTCACCAACTCACAGATATTTTTATTTTACAAGCCACTGCTAGGTAGAGCTATGTTTGATTAACAGTTCACTGACTGCATGTGCTCAAGATATATCTTCCTTTACATTGATCTTTTAGTGAACAATTGCTTAATACAGAAGGTAGATTACATTTATAATCATAGTTTAGCTATAGCATTAATATTTAGCCAGTATTCTCAAAACATACATCAAAAAATTGATGATCACAGATAAGCTGTAAGGTAAACAAAATTCCCTTCACTTTAGATGAAAATTAGGATAAGGAACTCAAATTGCTGCCCTTAGAGTAAGGAACTGGACTATTACTAATTGCATCAACTTCAACTTCACTCCAAACCAAATTATAACCAAAGCTGGGGTTATAATTCCCTGCTCTGTCTATGTATGATGTATGAACACTCGGATATTAATTGCTTTCCCACCAGTAAGAAGATCCCTAAGAACAAGAACAGCAGATGAAATTTGCTCAACTTGTCACAATCTCATTACTGCCTTATTGCATTTCTTGCTTTTCTTTCTTGAATTACAAGACCAGCCAAAATACAACCAGTAAACTTGGGGCGTGGATAGAAAGCTGACTTTTGTCGCCATCTTCAATTTCTTCAGTGTTTCACAGACAGAATTTGACAATGGCATTTCCTCTGTCAGCTCACCTCCTGTAGGACTCAGGGGAGATTTTGTTTACTTAGTGACTCAAGAAAAAAACTCAAAAATGAGACTTTTCTAGCAATTACCACCATTGAGAGATAAAAAGCACTCTTGCAATTTCTAGAGGGTCTTTTCTTATGTTAGCACTTAAATGGTTGAAATGCAAATAAAATTCCAGCAAGATGTGCTACCTTCATTTTCATTTAACAAGATTTCTTTAATACTCATAAGATTTATAAGAGATTGGATGCTCTGCGAAAAGCAAGGATTTGTATAATGGTCCAGGTATTATGAGGATCAGAAGAGTCGAAATGAACAATCCCTTAGCTCATAAGAAAAATGATGAAGGATAAAAGGCAGCATTAACTGTTCAGAATAAGGCATGCACCTTGTATGTACAGCTGCATCAAATAAAAAAAAATCACTTCCTTGATTAGTTAGCTAAATAAACTTTTTTAATTTTGCGCCTACACAAGCTATTTCCTAACTCTGTAAGGACTTAGGTATGATCATTCAAATAAAATTTTCAATGGCATGATATTTCTTGAAAACTTTTTATTTAATTTGTTTCTTAGAATTGCACCATTGTTCATTTAAGAAAATCTGAATGTGTGTTTTCTTTGATAAATTAAAGCCAAACGTGTGGTCAAACTTTGATTTCTAGAGATACTTTTGACAGAGAAATTCAAATTGTCAGTGGAAGATGAGTAACTTTGAATTGTCCATTTTATGCCTTTTTTACATTGTTCACTGTCTTTAGAGAAGTGCTTTCGCCTCCTAAGTGCTTGTCCAAAGTATTTGTCAGTAAAGAAATGTGACCACTTATACTTGAGCTTTCTATTGCAAATAGCTTTTCTTTGGATTTTTAACCCTGTGTAAGGACATCAATTAAATTAAGTAAAATTAGAGGGAGAAAGAGAGAGAAGTTGGATTTCATATTGAAATTCAAGCTCACATTTGTATAGTTCAGATTACCAAAGATCTTCCATGTCTGTTTCAATGTTGTAGTGACAGAGCATGGCACAGTATTCTGGGTTAGGCAGAGGCAGAAATACTATAATTAGCAACTACTTTCTGACTGCCCTCTGGCTAATTCTGTGATGAAGAAAAGATGGACTTAAGAGTAGACTATTCTATTATTAGAGATTTTTAAAAATAACTGGATATTGTTCCAGAAAACTTTATTACTTTTATATTATTTTATATTATACTTTTACATTATTCATTTCCACCCAACTCTACCTATACATTTTTCTGAAGAACCCAGGCTGTGAATCCCAAAGATCATGTATGAAAATAAGTGTTGGGACTCTTTTCTTATTAGTGTTGCCTCATGTAGAAAATCCAAGAACTCTGTGCCAAAAGTCAAGCAGGTAGTGTTCCCAGGAGAGAGATCATCTCAACATTTTCTATATACCCTAAGAAGAGTGATAGAAAACTTGATATGGGGGGGGCAGGACAAGCATAGGGCATGATTTAATCCTGCTCCCAGCCAGTGACTAAACATGCTCTTGAGGGCAGATGGGACCAACCAGTGTTTTGGGGGAGTGCCTATTATCAAGTATACCAAGCAAAGCACCCAAAGATAATCCATAAGCCTCCTATTTTATTATATTCACATATATTCTTCCTTTTTTCCCCAGAAATGTCTAATCATTTATCACAGAAATAGAGGACCATGAAGTTTAATATCTCCTCAATGTCAAAATGAATGTAGAAAATTTGAAAATTATTTATAGAATGTTTGATTCACTCATCCACCTCTGTTTTGAAGACAGTGAAAGATAACTTATTTTATGCATTGATTCGAGGCACCTACCTCATGACAAGATTCTTTTCAACACTAAGCCAAAAGTAAAGTATAAGATAAGGTAGCTGAAAAATAATCTTTTCATGTATCAAGTTTCTATAGATAAAACTCCAATCTAAATATAAATATTAAGCAAATATTTAACACTAACCTTACTTTCTTTCAGTCTTAGGTACTCATGGTACATGTTAAATTGTCCTATTCATCCACTTAAATTGGTCTAGTTGTAAGCCAACTACCACTGGGATCTTATCATGAGCTTGTGGTATCCATTTAATTAAAATTCTAAACCTCTATTTAAAATTTCCCATTTTCAAGGTAATATAAGAAGATATTAAAATTTCTAATGTTCTCTGAAGTGTTACTCAGGCATAAAAATCAAATCTGAAAAGAAATTGTCCTTATTTTCTAAATCTTTTCAGTATAACTGATAAAATTAAGTGATAGTTGGCTAGGTGTTGGAAGTTTTTTAAGAGGGTGTTGAACAATAGGATAGAATTCAAATGAAGGTACAAAGAGGATAATAATTAACTACTAAACCACTTAGGAGAAAGTCTTTCCAACACTATCAAAAAGTTACATAGGAACAGCAGCACATTTTGGCCAAACTGCAGTCATTAGCATATATTAAAATGAGCATTCTCACCTGCATTCTTATTAGTTGATTCAGTATGCAAAACATAAAGAAGAAAAATGTAAAATGCAGAAAAGTTATGTTCAGCCAGAGACTTTCTGAAATTTTTTCACTACGCATCTGAACATCTCAATGTCTAATGAATCTGGGTATAGAGGAAAAAAAATCTCTAGTTATTATATAGTAAGTCTTGGTATGAGGAAGTTACCTAAAATAAAAATAAAATCCCAAGGAGTTGCTGTTAGTTATAAAAATCTCTGGGTAGCATGAAGGAACAAGACTTGCTTGTTTTTCATCACTCAGTATAGCAATAAGCATACCCAATGGGACTGTATTTCTGCATAAGGATGAGTTAGTAGTTTACCAGTACATGAAAATTATCAATCTATTTTTTCAGAATATGAAACTTGATCCTTAGAAAGGTTTCCTAGCACTGTTCTTAGAGGAATTCATTAACTTCCCACTTTCTCATGCAGAGATGTAACCAGAAAAATAGCATCAAAAATACAAATTCTTGAATAACTTTTGTTTTTCCTTTTAAGATATTTTCTTCAGTAAAACATTGACTCACTGAAGGGATGGCATTTTATCTTTCCTAATGCAAAATCAAATAAAAATAGGGAATGCCCTTGGAGTTCAGATCATCTTTAACCAATCCAAAGAGTCTGAAGGGAGGACCACATAGTAAAAAACTATGACAATCATTTCCAAATCTTGACATGGTGCTATCGAAAATATGGAATAAAAGCAGAACACAGTAACTTAGGTTCTGTCTGAGTGTCTCACAGGTCATTGGCTCAATTCAACCTTTTTCCTCAGTAGAAATACAATTCCAAAGTGATTATTTTGTTTTATTTTAATCTATGTTCATTTTGTTTTAATTGATCTTCATTTTTCTTTATGGGTTTGTCACACACTGGTCTTGACACTAAGAAATCCTCAAGGGTTCCTGGAAAGGTAAATACCAGGGTCAGCAAAGGGGTAACAGAGACCATGGAGTCAATTTGGATCAAGCTCTGTTCTGTTATTCAAAGCACAAAGTGGAATATTTATACTCAATTTCTTGACAAGTCATAATATTCAAACAAAGTTATTTAGATAAAACTAATTTTACCCAAAAACAAAAACAAAAGAAAAAACAAAACAGGGGCAAATTGTTCAAAACATAATTTGACACAGGGCAGTTTCATGTTTGAGGTTGCTTCTTGCTATTGATAGTTTCTCAGTAGCAAGGTTAGTAGAGAATTGTTTTGGTTTTATGCACACTGAACTGGGGCCTGAATTGTTACACTGAATTGACTACACTTAGGCTAAGAGCATAGTTAGATTTGAGGTGAGAAATATTTCTATAAGACTAAATAAAAATACTTGAATCTAAGCAAATGTTCCTCATAGGGTGTGTTTATATGTCTAAGTAATTTCTAAAATGTCCACTAAATTATGTCTCAAATGATATTTATTATGCTACATCCTTTTATTTCCTGAATGCCTCATGGACAGGCAACCAAGGATTTTTCAGGGCCCTTATTTTTTTTTAAGCATCTTTTCTTACAGGTGCTACTTTTTCAAACTTACTCTCTGCAAGTACAGACTGCTTTGAAAAAGTTCCTGTAATAGCAGACAGCTTTTTAAAAAACCCTTCCTTTGACAATTAGGACCTTTATTAACGTGATGCCTTACTAGGTCTCAGGATTTGTTAACAAAGGGGATGTATCATGGGTTGACACATTTATTGCATGTATACATATAAGAATATGCTTTTTTAAAACTTTTGTAAAGAAAACCCAGCCATCAGACCATCCTTATTATCTAGCAAAGTTAATTGCCATCCCAGTTTTAACAGCATGTTTTTTTTTTCTTTCCTGTTCTAATACCACTGCATGGGCCATGCTTAGATCTAAAACATGAATGTAGCTCTATCACACTTTACTGTTTTGAATAAATTTTATCAACCTCTTAATCATCTAGGGATGATTATTTTTTTTTTACTTTCTATTTCTTAAAATAAGCACATTTTTGAAACATAGAATTAAATACTTGTTTACTTTTCAAAATGATTGAATTAGACAGGGACAAATATATTCATTTTCTCTAATTATTCCTCTCTGGTTAAAATAAATTAGACACTTCAGCTTGCTATGATTAAATATAAAACTGGTTATATATTTAAAACATGGGGCCAGGGTGGTGGTCCAGGGGCTGGGAATATGATACTCATGAAGATACCAGGCTTTAGTATAGCCATGCCGGGTCCCCAGGAATGACCAAGAGAACAGAGTCTGAGCAGCCACTGAGGACCATGGGTTGTGGATCTCAAACAAATAAAAATTATGTCACTTCTAGTCTTTAATGTCAAAAGAGTCATCTTGTACCTGCTAATTTTCTTTCTTAGAAACTCTTTAATTGTATTCTAATCCTCTATCTAAAGTATGTAGCTTAATCAACAAATTATAAGATCACAATAGTAATAACATTTTTTTTTTGGTTTTTGGGCCACACACGGTGATGCTCAGGGGTTACTCCTGGCTATGCTCTCAGAAATCGCTCCTGGCTTGGGGGACCATATGGATGCAGAGCATTGAACCCAAGTTCATCCTGAGCTGCATGCAAAGCAAATGTGAGACCACTGTGCTATCCTCCAGCCCCAATTTAGCATAGTTTTTTATTAGAATTAATATGTAATTAGAAAAATGTGGAAATTTTAGTTAGGAGAATAAAAGATGAGCAAGCGACTTGAGAGACAGTATAGCATGTGAGGTGTTGATTTTGATATAACTGACCAGATTTCTCTTCTTGGCACCTATTTCATTCTCCAAACCCTGCCAGGAATAAGTGCATAGCCAGGAGTAAGCCCTGAGCATCATTAGTTCTGGCGCCCAAACAAGAAACCAAACAAGATAAATATCAACATATTGAACTGCAGAAGAAAGATTACATAAAGAAACAAATACAGTAGGGCACAAAATCCACAAAATTACAAAAATAATTCTTTTAGATGTTTATACAGTATCATTAACTGACATCAAGTAATGATGCCCATTTTAATTTATTCTGTCATAATAAAAGAAGCAATGAGATATATGTAAAATATAGAAGCAAAATATTCCAGTTATATATATAAGTGGCACATAAGAATTTATGAATCTGCAAGTCCTCTGAGTAGTTATACACAATCCTATATATGTGTTTAGTGTATAAATATATGTATACTTATATATATGAATATATATACTTATATACTTGTATAAGTGAGTACTGACAAATTTGACTGAATATAAACATTTGTCTATTGACGTAGATAAGCTCATTAAATTCAAATATTAATGGTAAATCTTGTGTAGAAAAAAAATAAACATTGTTTGAAAGGCTGCAGAAAAGTGAATTACATGATTTTCAACATAATTCCCAACTATAATTTAATAAATTTAATTTAATCAAATAAGTCATAAGCTATTTTAATAACTTCTCATTCCTTTTCAGCAGAAATGAATATCTTCTTTTGCACAATCTGATTTTATTTCAGAACATTTTTAAAATTATGATAAATTTTAGACCTACACCAACTGATGACCAATTCTAAGATTCTATAACAAATTCAGTGCTATCATTGCAAAATTATATTTACTCAAAATCAATATTTAAATGTTATACCACTATTAACATGAGGTCACACATTTCTAGATGTGGATTTTAAGTTAAACATGGATTCAGTCAGTTGATGACAATAGATACAAAGCAGTTTGAGATCTTCCTTCTTTAAGCAACTTTCACACATTCAGAAACAAAAAGAAATATGATTCATCATCAACTGCAAAGCTTTTGACTTTCAGTTACTGAATGTCTATATTCTATTAAGAAGTAAAAGAAGGCAAGGTTTCCTAGATACTTCAATAAGAAATTGCTGTTTAGTTCCTATCTGATTACAATTTCCTTGCAAGTGGTATGTGTATATCTATGACCAGAAAAATTTATTCTCTGAGCTTCATAAAACTCACTGTCTTGAGTTTTTAAGATGAAAACTTGAAGAAGGGGCAGTTTATTGAGCAGAGCATATGTCATTGCCCTTAGAAGTATTTTATCAACAATAGTCTGGAAAATAATTTATATACATATGATAGCAATGATAATAAAAGCAAGCATTTCAAATGTTGACTAAAATGTTTAATCAAGATCCTCAATAAGATGGATAGATTTTAGGTTTTTTTTACTCTTGACTAAGCATGGAAAACACCATTTTCCTATATTAAAATCACTTTGCAACTAATGTCAGAGCAAATGTTAAACGAGGAAAGAAGTGAATATTTAGCAGATGTACTAGACTCAACTTTGGTCATCCATAGTTCTGAATTCAATTGAATTTCTTTTCAAGAGTGATATATGTCAGATGAATCAATTTGAAGAAATGTTGCTCATAAAATTATTTTAATATTTTCAGAATATTTTTATTCAGGTGGGGACATACCTGGCAATACTCAGGAGTTACCCATGGCTTTGTTTGTTTAACCATAAGGGATGTTTGGGATTGAACCCTACATGCAAGATAAGCACCCACTCTTCTATTCTATCTCTTAGCCCCAAAGTCTTCACTTTACAAACTAAAATTCACTTTTAGCAAACTAAAATTTTACTTGCATGTGAGTGAGTCAGATATATTTTGAAGATGTATTTTCAGGTAACTGTGTGGGCATATCCAGTGGTGTTCAGAACATTCTCCTGACTCTGCACTCAGGAATCATTCCTGGAGGGGATCAAGAAACCGGATGGGTCCAAGGGAGGATCCTGAGTCAGCATGTGTCAGGAAAATGCTGTTTCATTGTTTCAGTCCAAGTAATTGAGAATATTATTATTACTACTATTATTTTTTATTTTTATTTTTCTTACATTTTGCATCATGCCTAGTTAAGTCTTGGGACCTTCAACGGGAGTGGGGGCAGGGACTGAACTGGACTGGATGTGGCAGGCACATTAGTCCTTGTTCCAAGTATCTGGCTGTGTTGGATGCGAAGTTTTTATGCAAAATGCCTCTAACACAAATTGCATACATATTTTATCATGACTGCCACATTATAATGAATAGATGAATTTGACACTAATTATAGATGAGGACACACGAATTCGTGATTTCTGAACTCTTCAGGGATGTTTAGAGAGAACATAGTAATTAGTATTTCGATTCCACTGCTCTCTTCACATCTCTCAAGCCTCTAGAGAGGACTGAGGTAACATTCTCCATATTAAAAAAGTCATTTGCTCTGGGTGCTTTGTTTGCCTCTACTGACACAATTGAAAACACCCATTATGAAGTTATGGAAATCAATCTATTAGAGAAACAAGGTGGACCTCTGAAAATACACATTAGGTTCACTAAAGAAATTTTATTAGTGGAAAAATACTCCTGGACTTAAGGTGTTGGCCCTGCGCACAGTTTGATCCTGTCACTGCATGTGTTTCTCTGGGTCCTGCCAGGAGTCATCCCTGAATACAAAATCAGGAAGAAGCCCTGAGCACCACTGCATGACCTGGGTTTAAACATGAGAATATAAAAAAAAAATAGATTTTTGTTTGTTTTTCAGGCCACACCCATTTGATGCTCAGGGGTTACTCCTGGCTACGTGCTCAGAAATTGCCTCTGGCATGGGGGGACCATATGGGCCGCCGGGGGATCGAACCGCGGTCCTTCCTTGGCTATGTCTTGCAAGGCAGACACCTTAATTCTAGTGCCACCTCGCCGGCCCCAAGAAATAAAGGATTTATAAAATGTAACTACAAAGTAAAAAGATACAGAAAGAAATATTATTTCACTAAATGACAAGTAAGACAGAAATGCAAATACTGATAAAGGTACCTTTTTTATAAAACAATAATAAGCTCATTTGTCAAGACACAGTCATGTTTAGCATGCTAAACAAAAATTTAATAAACATAATCCATATGCTGAATAATTTTTTACAAAGTCTCATTGGCTCTATTTTACAAATTGCAACATGTTAGGTGCATTACATTCTAATTCTATTCTAAGATAAATCATTTATTTAAAATATCACCAAATATATGGAAAGAGGTGCTGAACAGACACTTATCTAAAATAGATATAGAGCTAATCAACAGCAGGCAAGTACAAAAAATATTCATTTAAAAAAGATGATGCCTACCTATTTCCTTGCCATGTTATTAACAGCAGTCACCATCTGGAAACTCCCTAGTGTTCAGTGACAGATGAGCAATCTATCTACACACTGGAATACTACTCAATTACAGGAAAAGATGAGACCTTACTTTTTTGCTGCAATACAGATGGAACCAGATACTGTCTAATAAACAAAGTCAGTCATGTAAAAGACAGACAAGTACTGGTTAAACTTATTCATATGTGGTATACAAGAGACACCATAAGGAAGTAGGACAATGGTCCATGTGGGTAAAAGCTAAGACAAAAGATTTGGGATTCCACAAAGGCAAGCAGGGTACAATTGGGGAATGAGCAGACAATCCTAGTTACAGTATGGAAGGATTGGGTACTTTGGCTACAGCTATGGTACCATTTGATCTCTGTCAATGAAGTAGTGAAAATCCCAGTTCCCATCATCTTTTGTTAATTCCATACTATATTTGACCCTTTAATGGAATTCCAACTATTGATTTATTTATAATGATAACATCTGCTTAAAGAAACACACATTTTATGGATCTACTGAAGTCATACTGCCAGTAGAACCCTTTATATAAGTCATACTTATTCATTCTTCTACTCAGGTACAAGGTGCTTGAGTGTCCAATAACTTAGAGTTATCTCTCAGGCTAATCTAAAGCTGTACTTTAGAGAAAAGAGTAAGAAAAGGCCATTAGGAGATTCAGTAAACACAAAGGTGGTAACATTTCATAAATGGAGGATGCAGAGTGAATATTAAATTTACAATAATTAAACTTTTCCCTGTGATAATTGGAATGAATTGTTACATTGATGTTGGAGGCCCAGATTGGAAGATAACTCTAAAGGCTGGATCACATGTTTTCCATGAGCAATGAGTTCAATGCCCAGTACCACTTGATACTTTTCCTTAATACAAAGTGGGTCCCACCCTAGGAAAATGAGTGCCTTAAAAATTAGTGCCAACCCTCCTTATCTTCCTTAACTTTTGTATACTCAGGATGTGAAATCCAATGGCAAGTTGGCCAGTCTTGTTGTAAATGGAAATTGAACTTGTGGATCCTCTGAGAGAAGCATTTCTCCACTGGTCACTATGACATCTAGACCACCAAATACCAAAGGTAAAGGCAAAATAGATCCAGACTTGAAAGGAAGACCTGAAACCATAAAATGCATAAAGGCAAACACAGGACATAAACTTGCTGACATGAGCATTATCAATATCAATGGTGGTTTAGTTCCAAGCACAATGAAAATAAAACCAAAAATAAATGAGATTATTTCAAATTTAAGCATTGTGCTATGAGGAAACCATTATCAAAAACAACAGGCAAGCTAATGAATAAATTATACCTCTGAAAATAATACCTCTGAAAATGTATTTATAACTTTATAACCTAAATAAAAATGTAAAATTAAATATTAAATAATTAATTAAGAGAGCTAGGAAGGTAGGGAATCTAAATACACATTTCATCAAAGAAGACACACAGATAGTCAGCTGTCAAGTTACAAAGTGATGCTCATCATCACTTATCTTTGAAAAAATACAAATACAAATCACAAAATGATATCAACTCAGACCTGTTAAAATGATATAATTTTGACAGAAAACTACCACCTGATAATTTTCATGGAAATGAGTTAGCCAATAGTTGTGTCATCTTGCTTACACAATTTCATAAAATAGAGTATGCGTGTTTTGAGAAAAACTATTCTGCAATAATACTTCATTCATTAAATTTAGCATATATGTTTTTTCTTTAAAATAATATCTTTAAGCACTGATTACAAATATGTTTGGAGTTGAGTTTTAGTTTTAAAAAGAACTGGTGCCATATATGTTTAACTGTGTGGGAAAGTATGTGTTTGTTCGAACCTGCAGCTAAAATCAGAGAAATTATAAATAGGTCAGAAAGTGAATTTGATATTAGTTACCAAATGTCATAGAAATAAGACCACTTTAAAAATTTTAAAATGTACACCAGAGAGACATGGGTTAAATGTTTGCCTTGCATTGCAGCTGACCCTTTATTGATCCCCAGAACTGGGGATTGGCTGGTACAGCCCTAGAGCTCTAGACTACAACTAGCTGTGACCATGGGGGACCGAAACCAAATTTGGACTAAACCCTGGTTCTGCTGGCCCCAACCAGCATCAGATTGATCCTTGTATTGATCCTATGGTTTGGTTTTTTTGAGAACTACTTGTGTCCCCTCAGGGATTCTGAGTATCATTTTAGACTCCCTTATTCTCAGAACACAATATTTTTAGTAAGACAAAGTTCTAGAAACATGCATGTGAATAGAGGCACAATTATAAAATACACAGTCAAAATGTAATCACATCCGGTAAAAAATTAGGCAACATAATGAAAATTCTATAATTCCTCAACTACTCATAATTTTCACAAAGCAGGAGTTATGAAAATTTAATCAAGATTTTTAAACAAAAATGCAATGGAAGTATGTAGACTTGATCTGCTCACTGAAGAAGGCCAAAGAGAAAGAGGAATGTTCCCTGTCCTAATGCTAAAATTGCCAAAGTCTTTATAAATTACAATTTTAGAAACTTAATATATACACATATATTCACTTCATATATATATAAACATGCATATATACACACATAGGGATATACATTCATATATACACAAGCATAAAGCGTATGCATGTACATCAGAAATACGCATGAAAATGTATATGCTTGGACATATATGTGTATGGCTTAACAATACTAGAGATATTGGCTATTCTGAATCTTTCCATTCATGGAAATCCTTCTGATTTAAAATGACAGAGCCCTGTGATGCTCTTTTCTTGTCATCATTCAGTGTCCTTTTGAGTTCTGTCTGAGCCAGTTACAAGGTTCTGTCAGAACCCACTGACTCAAAAATGCATCCAAGCAGAAGGAATTCTATGACTACTTGACTGAACATGTTCTGTGGTGGGCAAAGCTGATTACATAAATCATGTTTTCTGACATTAGAAAAAGGCATTTTGCCTGCTGGACCATGGAGCACAGGGCAACCTATTTCATATAAATTCTTGATTTTAATAAGTGTCAAAAATGCAATAAAATCTTCTCTATTAAAAGTAATGAGGCTATCAATAGGCATTTTGATAGTAATGGGCTATCAATAGGGATTCCTTTGCTTCTTTTCAGGTTGGGTCAATATTGAAAGAGGTGAAAATGAAATATGGCAATTCCTCTTGCTGTAGGAGCTTTTCAGGTCAAGATATGGAAATAAGAGGAACTCCATACAACAACTTTAGCAAATTTTCATGTTAATTCTTCTATTTGGTTATTGAACTGGTGAGAAGAACATCCTTTAACATCCTTTCCATTTCAGAAACTAGAAAACATGTTTATACTTATTTGTAACTGGTAACAAGTATAATTAACCTTTTTCATTGATTTCTTTCTATATTCTGCTTATTGACTTAATTCTAAGTTGAAGCTACATTTATCTCTGAACTCAAAATCAATGTAAACACAAGAATTCGACCCCCATATTTTTCTTTCAAGTCAGGATGACACCATCTAATCAGTAGTTATAAAGAGAAATATGGCCATTGTTTAACTTTCATTTCATTCTTTTAGGAATTTTTTGTCTTATTTGATATTTTTAAATGGAGTTTTATATTCTTCATTAGTAATTTGCAAATATTCAAATTATTTGTCAATATTGCCTTCTCTATAAACAGCAAATAAGGTCATGGAAACTATTATGCTGAGTAAAATAAGTCAGAGGGAGATAAATAGAAAAGGAATAGTCTCACTCATCTATTGTTTTTTTTTAATCTATGCATTGTAATAATGCTGAAACAATAGAGATGAGGGCTGAAAGTACCAGCTCACAATATGAAGCTCACCACAAAGAGTGATGAATGGAGTGAGAGAAGTAACTACACTGACAACTACCATGACAATGTCAATGAGTGAAGAGAAGTATAATGCCTGTCTCAAATACAGGTGGGGTGGGGGGAGGACAGAGATGAGGGACATTGGTGATGGGAATGCTGCATTGGTGAAGGGAGGTGTTCTTTTTATGACTGAAACTCAACTATAATCATGTTTGTAATTATGGTGCTTAAATAAAAATATTATTAAAACAAATAAAAATTATAAAATAAAGTGTATGATGTTAAATAGTTTCCTACCTTAAAAAAGGGGCTCCCTTGTATTTTGTTGAAATAAATTTAACCTACCCATCTTATTATTTAGTCAGTTATTTGTCTGTTCCTAACTCCCAATATAACCCTCTTCCTTCTATAAGACCACTCATGTATTTATTAGCTTAAAATAAAAACTAATCCATTTTGTTAGGCTCTTGAATAAGCTTTGTGTGTGTACATAGGATTTATTTCAGAAATATCTTCTGGTTCTGTAGTTCCAAGTTCCCTATTGCTGTTCTTTTAGAAACTCGCATATCTTTACTATAATGAAAATGCTGCAATAGTTCTAATTGTTAATTTTGTTTATTCCCCTCTCCCCAATTTTCTCCTATTCAACTTTCCATCTTTTATCTGCAAGAAAATCTGTGACTTTCTGGAGTATGATTCATGTGTTGCATTATTTTGATGATTACTATGATACATTTTCACATAAAATTATAGACTCTTTGATATAACAAATTATGTTTTCATATCAGCAACTAGTTAAAAAACTGTTTATCTTTCAAGAGTTGGCACTAATATGTTGATAACTGTTTAATTTGCTTAAATACCTCGTGGGTCTGTACCTCATCTCCTGAACTAGATATCAGTTTCCTACATGGAGAACTATGATTCAAATCCAATAAACTTTGAGAGGAAAAATGACTGCCCTACTTTTTTCATTCAAGTAGAATTATTCTTCCCTCTGTGAAACTTGGGATAGAAAATATTGTTAACTTTAAAGTAGATTCACATATTTCCTTGGGAATGCCTTTAGGAAGCGAAATAGAACAGTAGAAACATTCTTTCTCAAATATTTGTACAGTCTCCAAAGATATTCCTGCACCTCTTATTACATCTTGACACATGAACGAGTCACACAGTGGAAATTTACTTAATTTTTTTCTGATATTAATGTAATTGGACTTTGGTGATATATTAAGAATTTTATTATTTTAAGACAATAACAATATGCATGTTAATACAACTTTATGCATCACATTGAACTTACAATATTGCACTAACAACATGGTAAGCAATTGTAGAGCAATAATAAACTCAATATGATAAATGAGATTCAGACTGCTATCAATATTTACATATATAAAAAAGAAAAATCTTCACTGTTTCCACTAAGTTGAATATATCAAATGATTTTATTGTATCAATAGTGTATCAATAGATCAGTATATACTTCCCACCATTTAATATAGAGCCATCCTAAATGAATCAGGAATGGTTCTAATTTTTCATTACTTTTCTCAGGACATCATGGTAATACTAGGTTGCATATGAGATGGCATCCAAGATAACTGTTACCCCTCCCTCCAATTTTCTGCCTTGCTCACCCGGAGAGGGAGACCCTCCCACTGCTAGGAGGGGTCTGTAGTTGGTAATTAAGGCCTGGGAGAGGAGTATTAAAGAGATTCAGAGAGGCATTCAGAGGGAGATTCAGGAGAAGCCTCAGGAGGAGACAGCAAGGAGAGAGCAAAGACAGGATTAGATACAGGGCAGCTAATGAAGGCTTAAATAAAGTCTGCTTAATTAAGTAATCAAATTAATTAGTTAAATTAATAAAATTAATAAAAGTCCTTGATGGTGATGGATGATGGTAGATGGGGTGGAGGCCTTTCTCGGCCAGGCCAGGCCAGGTGCCTGCATCCCCTCCAGCCAGCGGATCTGAGGGTTCAGGATAACAGTGAAGAAATGATCCACAAGCAGTCAATAGAAGTCAGGAAACATGAAGCTTTATTATAAGGCTCTAATCACTATGTGTGGCTTTTAAGCTAACCATTTAAGCAACCTCCATCAGCTATCTTCTCATTCCCTTTTCTTTATTACTGAACCCATAACTTCTTGTCCTATTCCTTATTGCAGGATATTTATCCCCATATGACCTTAATACAGAATTTGAAAAAAATATACATGGACCCATACTGAGACCACCTGAAATTAGACAGAGTTCAGAGTTTGGAGATATGTGGATCTGAACCAGGTCTCTCTCTTCATACTTGCATATTTAGGTATGACCTTACTCATCCAATCCATCTCTTCTGTGGCATGGCAGAGCCCACCCAGGATTAAGATTTGACCAATCACTGCTTGGCAAGCTTCCATCACTCATACTACATTGAGTCATATTTGCATAATGTTCACCCAAGGCAGATTAAGAACAACATTTGTGTGTGTGTGTGTGTGTGTGTGTGTGTGTGTAAGCATGTTCTACACAGGGTGGCATGCTTATTCACTGGTGTGTTCTAAACATCCAGCATTAACATGCCTTGTAATATTCAACTCTAGAGGACTTTGGGAAACCAAGCCAGCATGTCTCCATCTCTGAAATCTATCTATGTATATATCCTCACACACAGTAATTGAATCTCTGTTTTATTCCCACTAATCTTTATGAATCAAATTATATTATTAGAGTACCCAAAAGAGAACCCAGAGAAGATAAAATGTCTCCCTACCTCACATAGAGGGTGTCTTCTAGGAAACTCCTTGGTCTTTATGTTTTAAAATCAAAGTATTGGAACACTGGTAAACTTTTTATATGATACACCTTTTCTCTGTTTTATGTTCCTCCTTTGATGGAATTATTCTTTCCTTTTTCTGGCATTCTCTAAATAAAATATAGCCTGGAAATATTTTTATAGCAAATATACTGCTTTCATGTTTTTGTGTGTTATTATTGGATGCTAGAAATAAGCGGAACACAACACCGCTCACTAAACAAGTTGGTTATGTTTCTTGGAAATGTATACAAATTCCAGATGTACATACATATCTGCAAGTTTCTCTATGACATTTATACAACTAGAATCCTCCTGTGAGAGTTTATCTTTACACCCAATATTATTCTCCTAACTTTAGCCAGAATCATTTGTTCATATTGAGGTATCAAATATTATCAAGTGTTAAATCCAATATTACACCATGTACTGCCTGAAATACATCTGAAAGCTGTATTTTTATGACACATAAAGATCTTTCACCCAGATTACCCACCTTTGTGTTAGATAAAAGACAAAGTACAGTATATGCTTTGCTTCATGAGCCTACAGACATTTCCCTCTCTTTTAGAAATTGTTTGAAATTATTGGCTAAAATTGGTTGTATTGTTTCCCGAATCCTCTAAGCTAGGGCTAAGTCAGGATAACCCAGCAAGTTGCAAGCCAGGCTCATGAGAGCTTGTGCCAAAATGACAATTTCATTGCACTTTATCCATATAAAAATCACATGTGGGGATTTGATGGATAATTCATTTTAAGTCACATAAATCTGAATCTGCATATAAAAAAATAAAATTTTATTACTCATACAAAGGTTTAATCAGAGTTACAGTTATAGACAGAATCTTAATTTAATTTTTTATGGATAAGTACAAAATTCAATGAATTTTTATTTATTGGACCTTTCCCTGATTGGCTTTGTCCAATATTTTCTTGGTTTGAATGCAGTTCAAAATTATTTATTTGTAAGAATTAATATAGATTTTTCTAAGATATCTACGAAAGTCTACCTACATAGTATCTCCTTTTATCCTACATATTAAAATGCCCTTGAAATTCTTAGTGTAGAATACCTTTGGATGTTTCTGAAAATTTGGCATGTGCTATTGATTTTGTTGATGCATTTGAATAACTCCATGTTATTATTATTATTATTATTGAATAACTTCACGTCATTATCCATTATAATGCCCTGGGTGACATTCTCACAATTCCCCTACTAACTGTTCCCATATTCTATATGTTCTTTCAAGCCACTGAACTTAAATTTGTGTAATGAGAATGATTTCCCTCTTTCTAAATATAATTCTAGTTTTTAGAAAAATTTTAATAAACTGCTATAGTACTGATGCCACCTATACAAATTTTTGTATTTTATTTTGTTATATGATTTGATTTATAATATAATGAAAAGTCACTATATTCCACTGAGTCTCAGTGTTAACTGCTCTTGCCAGAAAAAAATAGAAAAAGACACAAGCTTACTGATTGTGTTTTATGATGGCCATATCAAATGCCAGGCAAGGACATTTGGATAGTTGAAATATCATGGTGGAGGCAGGGTGCTAGATCAAATATCAATGGAGAATTAGTTTTTGGTACTAGTTATTATCTTTAGAGTTACCTGGGCCTTGTATTGTAGTCATCTAAGGATAGATATTTAATGTAGGAAATAAAAATTGTTTTCTTTATTTTTTGCTCTACATCTTAATACACATGACTCTGGCATCCTCAAATAGTTATTTTATGAAATGCTTAAAGGCTAATAGAAACTCTATAATCCGAATTATCAAAACTCAGTTCAGAGGGCAGATTAGGTAACTATAGAATGTGTTAGTTAACTGTGATTAAAAATGCATTGTGGATCCACTTCCAGGGAATGGTATTAATCTTAACTCTATTAATGAATGTCCTTGAGCAATCCAGTGAATTGACTTCCTTTTTGTTTGTTTTGTTGTTGTTTTTGGTTTTTGGGTCACACCGGGCAGCGGTCAGGGTATGCTCAGAAAACGCCCTGGCAGGCACAGAGGACCATATGGGATGCCCGGATAGAACCACTGAACTTTTGCATGAAAGGCAAACACCTTATCTCCATGCTATCTCTCCCCCGCTGACTTCCTTTTTGTGATGATAAACAATGTTTTTCCTCTATCAATACTTCCTATTACTGCCATTTCAGGTCATCTTCCAGCTCTGACAATCAACAGTGACTTTTCTTTCTTCAAAGTGTATTCCCCCGGTTTTCAGAGATCTATGGAAATCTAATTAGATTTCTATTTCAATTCCATTCGCACAAAGATACAGGAAAATGATGAAAATTCAAGAAAGCAAATTGTTTTCATTAAAACCTGATTATATCCTAAGAATATTTTATTATTTTGGCATCTCATTGATAGCAAATGACAAAATTCAAAGAAGCCTAAGGATAAGAATGTTTTAAGTATATATAAAATTAGCTTCCCAAATTCACTTTCTTCATTGAAAGCTACAGTACTCAATGAGAATAATATTAATTAGTTTTGTTTTTGTTGGTGGAGGAAAGTTATTGGGGATTCTAAAAACCATCAGATCACATCAGCACAAACAAATTCAGATAGTCAGTTGTCTATAGCATGCATATATATTAAATGAGCCAAAACTAACACTAAAGCACCACTGGGTGTGCTTTTCAACAACACAAAATGGAAAATTGATTATGAATAAGATAAGTAATTTTGTCACGAACAGTATTTAGTGGGGATTGTCGAGATAATACAGTGGGTAAAGGTCATGCAACTAAACCTGGCTGAAATCAAGTGCTGAAATCTGAGCACTTTGGAAATGATTCCATTCCTGAGCACACAGCAAGGAGTATTCCATGAATACAGCCAGATGCTGCCCCAAAACCAGATCAAAAGAGAGCTATATTTCATAGTTCCGTATTTTGGAAAACTTTATTTGGAGAAAGCTAAATGTCACAAAAATCTATTAAAATTATATCTAAATAAGAAGTAAAGGAAAATAAAAAAGACATTAGTTTTTGAAAATTAGAATATAACTTCTCTCCTGTAATATAAAAAAAATAAAACATTGGAAAGCATGGAGCTCTAGATAAAATAGCAATGTCTAAAATCAATAGGTACTTGCCATTGTAACAAGGATATTCTATTGATTTTTTTCTTCAAACTTTGGTCTTGTTCATTTGGAAACTTGTGCTTTATTATATAGAGTACTTCAGTCATCTATTGGAAATATGTCATAAATGTGCAAATTTTGAGTTATCCAACTAGGTTATTCAAAACTATAAAGCTTCATGTCCAGTTTATCTTATATGCAACAACTATTTTTATTTCCAAGTTGCTCTAAAATCTTAATATTTGTAGCGTTGTTATCATTAGAATAAACACACCTTTAGAAAGACTTCTCAGAAACTTAAAGTATGGTCATATTTTATTTTGAAGTAAATATTGCCATAATCATAGAACATTATGCAATATTAAAATTATATTAATACAATTTTATACTAATCATTTGAGTACATTAATCATTTTTGATGAATAAAGTTCTATCTTACATAATCCTACCAAACTAGACAGTACTTAAAAAAGTGAAAAGAGGGACCGGAGAGATAGCACAGCAGTGGGGAGTTTGCCTTGCATGCAGCCAACTTGGAAGGGTCCCGGTTCGATTCCCAGTATCCTATGTGGGTCCCCGGCCTGCCAGGGGTGATTTCTGAGTGCAGACCCAGGAGTAACCCCTGGGCTCTGCCAGGTGTGGCACAGAAACCAATCAACCAATCAATTAATAAAGTTCTAAAAAGAATAAAACAAGAGTGAAAAGAATTCTAAAAAGACTTAGCTTACAAATTTTCATGAAGCATAGTTCTATGGAAAAGTTACTTTCTTTCATGGAAATTAGAAGTTGATTTTGGATAAGATGGAAAGAATATGTGGCATTAATTCTATCATTGGAGCTGTTGCTGAGTATTTCATAGAATTCAAGAACTACTAACCACTCAGAATTAATTTATTTTGCCTTAATTATGTAAGACTCGTATGTTTCCAAAAAAGAGCCCCAAAACCATAATAATTTAAGAACTAAACACCAAAATTTAGTCTAAAATGTCATTTGTATCTGATTACAAATTTATAAATGGTTTCTAGACATACGCACATATGAATTCAAATACTTTCATGTGAGCATACTGTGAATATAGTAATTCAAATAATTTCACAGTAAGTATACAAAAGATAAATATAAAAGATCAAATGATTTCTGTTCGTATTGTGAATGATAAAAAATCCTATTGTATATTGGGGTCTGAGGGATACTTTAGCAGGTAGCGTGTTGCCTTGCACATGGCTGACCCCAACAATCCTATGTGGTTCACCTGAGCCAGCCAGGAGTGATATCTGAGTGTAGTGCCAGGAGTAACTTTTGATCACTACTGGGTGAGGCCCAAAGACAAAAACAACCCCTCCCCTCAAAAAATTCTATTGTATAAACTAAGAAATGCCAAGTTTTCATTTCACTCATATTTTGTTTTGTTTTGTTATTTGTTCTTTGGGGACATATCCTGCAGAGTTCAGGCCTTACTCCAACGTTCTCTGTTCAGTGATCACTCTGAGAGGGTTCAGGAAACTATTTGACAAGGATTGAACCTAGTCTTCTCACATGCTAGGCAAATGCCCTACCTGCTGTAATGTGGCTGGAGCCCTGTTTTCTCTCATATATTACTTAAATAGGTATCAGTAAGCTAAAACAAAACTTTAGTAAAATTACTTATATAATTCCATTCATTTTTCAAGATGACTTTATCACTCATTATATTTTAATTAGCTACATAGCTATTTAAAATTTGTTTTGTTTGCTCTGTTTTGTTTGGGTAGGGACAGTTTACTCCTATCTCTGTGCTCAGAGATTATTCCTGATAGCCCAGGTAGCAGATGAGTATGAGGGATCCAACCCACGATGGCTGAGTGCAAGGCAAATGACCTACCTACTTACTTATGCAACTGGGGATAGAATTGCAGTTGATTGCACATAAGGCTGTATTTCTTTCTATTTCCTATCTCTAGTTCTTTAAAATAATATTAACCATTACTAGTTTTAAGTTATTAAAAACATTATAGCATACTATTATTAAATTCTGTTTTTGACTAATAGTTGAATTTTGACTTTATTATTGGCTAGATATAAAATAAAATGTGTACACATAAAATAGACTTAAGAAGTTTCGAAGTAACTGGCACAAAGGACAAAGATATTTATCCTAAACTAAGGAGGGGAAATGGGTTGTCATATCTTTTAGAAAAGAGGGTTTTCATAAAATAGAGAGGAAGACACCCCCACTGCTAAGATAAGATATAATTGTACTTTGCTAACTTAGAGACTGAAATAAGGTTATTTCTTATTTTTAAAAAATCTTAATTTCTAGCTATTATTCCAAATTTACATTCTTGCATGTTCTTAGGAGTTTGGTTAAGGTTCCTTACTAACTGTGCAGGGCTTTACGTAACGTGTTGAAATAAGCCATGTGTCAGTGGCAGATTTTAGGAAAGGGTCCTGTAAATTTTCTGTGAGCAATACCCTTCAACCTCAGTATCCATTACTATATTTGAAATTAAAATAAAACTATGAAACTCCTAGTTTGCCTCAATGATGCTATATATTCAATAATTCTATTTCTGCATTGCAAATATTACAAAATAATGTTGAAACATGTCAAATTTTGTAAATAATTAAAGTAATATAAATGTGATAACACTGGGAAATAGAACTAAAACTGGTTGGTTTACTTTCTGTTTTCTCTTGAGAAGGAGCCTAAAAAGTTTTGCTAAATCAGATGCATTAATACTGTTTGCATAAATTGCCTTGTTCTTTGTAAGTAAACAAAATCCACATTTGAATTGATGTCACTTTTATTGACACATTCTAGTGATCATATTTCAAGAGAAGAAAATTATAGTGACAGAGTTGCTTCTTAAAATATATCACAGAATAAAATAAAATAATTAAACATGATGCCTTTCAAATCATAAAATTAAACTGGTATATTTGTAAATAAAAGTGATTGCTTCATACAACCATTCTGTTTGAATAATCTTTCAGAAACAAAAATTGATCATGGCATTACATTCAGAGCTATTGGCATTGTGTCACAGAATAACAGTACCTTAAAGATGAATCGCACACCATTTTTCTGCTACACTTATTGATTATCCTTCAGCATATAAAGAGCTTGTAAGGTTAAAAAGCATTTAAAGATTTATTACCTGTATTGATTTACTTTTCTGTAGTGTTGAAAGTAAATATAAATAGGGTTCCAGTAAAAGATACAGTAAGCATTGCTGTTTAAATACTTGATTTTTGTAATTTGAAACATTTTCACAGTGCAATAAAACATTCTATTGTGACATAAACAAATTTGTCTTCCAGTACACACTTTTGACATGTTTTAGGATTTTTCATATGCAATTGATTTTGTAGAAACCAAACAAATCCCAAGTGTATCTTAGGCAATGTTTTACTGATTATGTAGATGTTACTCTTAATTCGGTTCACCACTCTGAAAATACTCATGACTTTAAAAATATGGATGATTTTTTAGATTGTGTAGAGTCATACTTTTATCTCCATTTATACCTCATCTTTATCTATCTGCTTCTGGTTTACTTTTTTATCTAAATCTCTGTTCATATCTTCATAATCAGTACAAAGTGAGTAATATATATGTATACATATGGTATATAACAGCAACAATTGACAATTACATACATGACTGCATTACACACACCTGTATCACATTTTCTTAACCCCTTCTCTACATATTTATATACATATATTATATATGCAAATACTCTCTAAACTTCTATGCATAAATATTATTGCTCATAAGCTTCTAGTTTATGATGGATTTCAAATGTAGCATTTAAATAATTTTTGACATCTAAGTATGTGGGGCCCTGAGTGAGCTTGGGTAACCAAGTGGCCCAAGTTTTCAATAACCACAAAAGGGAAGTGGATAATAAAATAGTTCTAGCTTACACATTTAATTTCATTTTATTTGATTACTATATTAATATTTTATTAATAATTATTATCATTATATATATATTTTTGGGTCACAACCAGTGGCACTCAGGGATTACTCCTGGCCACTCAGAAATAGCTCCTGGCATGCTTGGGGACCACCCAGAATGTCGGAAGTGGAACCTGGTTTGCCCCTTGTAGGCCATGTGCAAGGCAAATGCCTATTACTGTGTTAACTCTCAGGCCCTATTTGATTATTTTCATGCAGCAAGTTTGTGGGGTACACCTGGCAGATCTCAGGGCTTAACTTTGACTTCTTTCTTTGGGTGATTTTCAGTGCTTTGTACCTGAAACATCTAAAGTTAGACGCTACTGGTATATAAATAGAAAATAATACACAAAAACTTGAGAAGATTTAATATTTTCTTTGATATTGTATGATCTAATGGCATGGCTTTTGAATAGTACCATCTCATTTGAGACTCTTAGTTTCCTGGCCTGAAATCTTCAAAAGAACAGCAATTTTTCTTGATTTCTTTTTTAGCCTTCAGAGATTTTTGATCTGAGAAGTCAATGCTCACAAACCTATTGGACTCCCAATTCATTCCATTAAGTGCTGAGGATTTATTATTGAAGTGACGGTGTGGTTTAGACTCTGCCTGTCCGTGTGTGTTAGCAGAGTAATATGCTGTGTTTACAAAGATTTAGGCCCCCTAACTTTAACATTTTTAACTAAGAAATTCATAATTGAAGCTTTACTTGTATCTTCTATTATTAACCCCCTAGTGGCAAAATTGGGTTACACTTATTTGAAAGGATTGTCAGACAGTGAAGAGCAAGACAGAATTGGGGATTTAATCTTCATCTCTGTTCTTCATAATGTGGCTAATCTTTCTTCCCAGGGAGAGAGAAGTAGAATCCTGAAGATATTAAAAATTATCAAAAAGCATTTAAGTGGGCAACATACATGGTTAGCTTAGCCAAATACCTAAAAAAAAGTAAACAGAGAGGTACAAAAATAGCTAATGTATAGGGAAAATTTGATATTAGGTGACATCATCTCTCAGACCCATATTTTTCTTTTTTTTAAACTTTGTCATTTATTAGACTGTCTTATTTCAGTAATAATTTATTTATTTAAGCACTGTGGTTACAGAAATTTTCCTGGGTCTCTGGGACTCCAAAGATTCTTATGTTTTTTCTATTGAATTTATCAAAGACTTCTATTTTTATATGTTCACATTCTTTAAGTATTTTTTCCAATGTTTGATCATTTGATTTAAGGTTTTTTTTTTCCAATTTCTTCTGCTGCATGGAGTTGTTATGCATCTCATCTTCCAGCTCACTGATTCTGTCATCAGCTTCTGTTACTCTGTGGGAGAGACTTTCCATTGAGTTTTTATTTCATCTACTGAGTTTTTCAGTCCTGTTATTTCAGTTTGGAGTTTTCTGATTTCTATCTTTGTGGTCTGTTCAGTTTGATCTATGCTTTCTTTGAGTTCTATGAGCATCCACCATATTTCTATTTTAACCTTATCTGAGAGGCTAATTAGATGGTTGGTACTTTTAGGATCATCAGAGCTGCCATCTTCCTTCTCTATGCATGCTGTTGTTCTCTGTTGTTTCCCCATTGACATGCTTGCAGAGTGGTTTTAACTATGTGTTGGGATGAGGTTCATCCCAGATGTGCCTAGCCCTGGAGCAAAGCAGAGTGGCCACACTCATCTGGCTCCACCCTTTGTGGGCGGTGTCAGCCTACCTCTATGTAAGGCCCTGGAGGGGCCACATGCAGCAAACCAGAAACCAGGCAGGAAAGAGTCCAGAAATGTTTATATTTGGATTTTAGTCATAGAATGTACACTACCCTTCACCAGTGAAACTTTCCCGTCACCAATAGGCCCATATTTCTCCTTCAACACATTAAATATTTCATTTTTTGTTTTGTTTTGATTTGGTTTTGGGGTCACACCCAGCAGCACTCAGGAGTTACTCCTGGCTCTGTGCTCAGAGCATGCTCCTGGCAGGCATGGGGGACCATATGGGATGCCAGGATTCAAAACATCATCTGTCCTGGATTGGCTGTATGCAAGGCAAACACCCTACTGCTGTGCTATCTCTCCGGCCCCATTTATTTGTTAACAAATGTTTGTTAATTTATTTTTCAATAAATTTTGTTACCTCCACACCCACCTCTTTCCTTCTTCCTCCCTCTTCCTTATTCCCTCTCTCCCTTTCTCTTTTCTCTATTTTCTTTCTTTTTGTCTCTCTGGAACTCCTCTTTCTCTCTTTTCTCTCTCTCACCCAGCTATGCTAATAATTGTTTCCACAATGCTCTCCAGATACACTTTTGCTCAACCTATCCATCCCCATGAAATGTCTACAATTAAAGTAGTAAGTTAACAGTAGTCAGAGTGATAGCATAGAGGGTCGGGTGTTTGCCTTGTAAGCCTCTGACCCAGGTTCAATCCCCAGCATTCCATATAGTCTCTAGAGCCTGCCAGGAGTGATTTATGATTGCAAAGGGGTAACCACTGAACCCTCTGGGTGTGATCCAAAACGTTGTCATCATAGTGGTGGTGGTGGTGGTGGTGGTGGTGGTGGTGGTGGTGGTGGTGGTGGTGGTGGTGGTGATGATGGTGGTGGTAGTGGTAATGGAGGTAGTGGTAAGTAATAATAGTAATAATAACAATAAATTACAATGAATTGAAATATATGACAAATGTAAGAAATCCCAAGGCAGAAAAGAAGCAAAGACTTTTTCTAGAAAAGGTTAGTTCAGACCTGAGAGATTGCTAAGGCAGGTGAATTTAGGTCAGGAAGGCCCATAGTCAGAGAGACAATGCCCAGACCAAAGGATTTCTCCTTCTACACAGAGGTGTCTATGCATCAATGTTCTTCACATTTTTTAGCTTGGAGTTCATGAAAGGAGCAGTAATAAGGATTGGCAGAAATGAGACTAGAACAAAGATAGGAGCATCAACAGTGATTATTATGAGAACCAGCTCTATTGCTTAAGCTAAGTAACTAAGTAACTCCATGATCTCCCCATCACTTGTACTGGAACCCATGGTCTAGTCTCTATTATCATGCTCTATCTTCAGCCCATTCCTTCCATGCTCGGTGCTCATCCCAACTCAGAAACCCCAGCTATTATTCAATTAACTGGTACAGTGGCTATGCCTTATTACCAATAGAACCCAGATTGACTGAAAATTAATTTGGGCTCTTACTTATTAGAAATGTGTAAAAGAGAAAAAAAATAAAATCATTTGGTTGTTAGAAAAAAATGTATCTGTACTTGGAAACAAGTTGTGGAACCAGATTTTATTTTTTAGGAAACCTTTTTCATTACTTTCAAGGTAACTTTTGTGGCATAAATTATATATCTCATATATTTAGTGTTCAAATGTGCTTGCTTTGAAATTTCTATACTTTGAGAATGGCATGCATGTTATTGTGAGGATACTGCTTTTACTATAGAATACAAAAGCTCAACATTTAATATTCTCAATTTGTTTCAGATTCAATTGAGGAATTACTGTCAAAGACTATCTGTGATATAAAAGAATATATTTCATATCTTTTTTATTTATTTATATTTGTATATATTTATAAATATTATGAAAACATTTTATTTGACTAGACATTTCCTTCTACTATCAGAAAATGGTCTCTAAAATACTGTGAATTATCCCTTATTAATAAATAAAGTATCTTTAAAACTTTTAAGAAAGCTGTACAGTTTTCTGTTGCTTGTATAAATGAAGTAAAAGAAAAAATATATAAACAATGTATGCAATTCTTTCTGTCAGTTCATACCACTGATACTTTCCATCAAACTTCGAATGATGACCAGTTTGATCAATTCTACACTTACATTTTTATCCTTATAAGAGCAACAATAAACTACCATTTATTGCTCATTAATAATCTTCAGAAGTGACAGAAAAAATGTACTTAAATTCTCCTAAAGGATTTTGCCCTTTTATGAGAAAGGTTATTAACTAGAAAATTTGTGTATAGAAAATTCCTTGGAGCACCATAGGCTCTGAAGAAAAGGACACGGTCATTTGAGCTTTCATTTTTCAAAATGAGCCCAAGTATTTCCTTATGTTAACATTTTAGTAGTATAATAATCTTCTCTATATTATTTTATCTTAAATGCTTTTTTCAGGACACAGAAAACATTTAAAGAGAACATTTGCTATGGTCTTTCTTAGTCTATATAAATCGACATATATTTTTTTTCATTTGTGTACAGTACCTTGTGTATAAATACAGATACCTGTATTGGACAAAACAGCCAGGTGTTTATAAAAATTATAAATATTGCTGGAATCATCCCATATCTTGACACTCACAGTGCATCCCCAAAACATAGGAAAGTCTTTCATTCTGTCTCTATAAAAACTGCTCACGTTTTCCAAGATCCAAATGCAGAGGAACTAATTCTATTGGACTGATTGTTCCACAATAATTCCAGGATGCTTATGTATGAATGTCTCAAGTTTTGTTGGGTGAAATAATTCAGCCAGCTGTTTAGATCAAACCCACATTTCCCCTAGAGGCTTAAGTTCCAAGCAGTCATAGTAGTACTGGACTACTAATGGGTCTAGGCTATTTCCTTTGTTACTGTCCCCATTAAAAGTAGATTTAGGAAAAGACATTTCTCACTTCTCCATACAGGCTTTTTCAGGATGTGTTTAATGTTTAGAGATACCCGAGAAAGCATATCTTTCTCTCCACAGAATCATATTACCTTTCATACAAAAGAATCTGCAAGTCTCAAAAATATATTCTGGTTTGCTATTTCATTGCTCTGAGGATTTTGCAAGTTGATTTTTAGTTGAAGTATACTGGGATACTTTTTAATTTCTGATACAAAAATGTTCGAAATGCGCATTCAAAGAAAGATCAATCATTATTTTTTTTTCTGCCTGTGTGCAGGAAATAGGCCATTTTGTGTTTCCTGGGGATTTTAAGTGAGTAATGTGAACCTTCCCATATTTTGTCATTGTATAGTGATCCCATTGTTGCCTCTGTACAAATGCCATGAAACTGTCCATGGTGATTGATGTTCAAGCAGAAGAACATTCCAAAGATATTCTTTGGAAACAATAAAACAAGGCAATCATTTTGTCTTTTCCTGGAACACCTGTACTAGGACATGATTTACTAGTTCATGTGAGGGAATGGGGCTCTGACTCAGTTTTTAAGTCTCGGCTATGACAATCTTCATCACCTCTGTTCTCTCACTTCACACTACTTCTCATTCCCTATCCCATGATAACTCTTCTTCATTTCCAGTTACTTGGTCCTATTACTCAAACCAAATGTAGTTGAAGGTTTCCTTTCGATGCTAGATAATGAGTGTTTAGTTAAGTCTAGTTGTCCACCATCCCAAGCTATTCTCAAAACTAAAAGTAATGACCTTTAAACACTCTTTTCCTCTGAGACAATACTGGAGGGAAAGCTATACTGATAGTATGATTGGTGTAGGAACATTGAATGCCAAATATAACTCTATTAAGAGTAGCTCTGTAATACCCATGGTCTGCAAAATAAAGAAATTATTTAAAAGCAAACTAAAAATAAAAAGAAACCTTTTCCTCCCTGAGAGAGTACAGGAATTAAGGGGCAAAATTTCATACTGATGGGTCTCCTGAACTGTGTGGGTCTAAATTCCTGGCACCACATTTGGTCCACAGGGGTGGCTCCTGAACAAAATGTCTGGTGTATCCTCTGAGCACTTTCCAGGTATGACCCATTCACGCTTAAAATAACTCTCAATTATCCCTTTGGAACTTGGCTGTCCATTTCTTTCTAAGAACATCATAATACACAGCTTGCTACAGGATTAAGTATATGGCAACAAATTTAAGTCTGGAAGTACGAAAACCTCCACTGGAAGTATTCTGCCCTATTTCCTAATGCATCTTATAAGTAAATTAAAAATCACACATGATAGCAAAACTCTAATTTAGAATGTTTGGTGATAAAGGTCATGTAAATAAGCCAATACTTTTTTTTTCCTTTAAGAAAAAATGTTGAGAAAAAGGACATAGTTTCTGAAAATATATTCTTCTTCATCAAAAGGTATATTCATATTTTCTGAATATATATTCTGAATAATATATTCTTTATACCTCAGGCTCCCTTAACAAAAGTGTTTCATTTTTATTACTTCCAGTTTCAGAAACTTTGACAATAATCTTCCATTTGACATGATAATATGTGAATATATGGATCAATACTTACATAGAAGATAATAAATTTTGAAGTTGAGCTTTTTGCTACGCTAATGGAGATCATTGTTTAAATCAAATAGTTTAAATACAAATTTCATCATTCAGTGATCATCTGTCAACAAATGCCACATGGACCTGAAGATAAACATGTCCAATATACACTAAGCAACATACTTACTGAAATCGCAAATAATAAATTACTTTAGAGTTTGTCACCAGAATGTGTATTTTATGGTCGTTCTTTTCAATGGTATGACACAAACTAATTAGAATTTCAAGAGTATGAGAAATAAAACTGTCTGATTGCTCCGGTACTGATTAAATGCACATATTTTGTTATTGAATTTTTCCAACTTAATTGGAGTTGAACAGATGACAAGCAATTTTTATTGAAAGCAGACTCATAACTTTCCCCAAATATTTATAGCTCAAAAATTTAACTAGAAATTCCGAAGCTGTCCAAAAATAAATTTACCACGTTTCTGTCGTTAGAGATTGTATATTAATTATTCCTTAATCTTTTATTTTTTAAAGTAATATTTTGGTAGAGCACATACTAAGTTAAACACCTATCAATTAATATACTTGTTTGCATTGTATATATTGTGTATAGCTAATTGAATGGTCTGTTGCCCATCATCAGAGTGGGAAAATATAAATTAATACAATGAAAATCCAAAGTCTCAAAGAGACAAGTGGATGAAACTTCATGTGCCCAAGCTATAAGGCTATTTTCAGTGACAACATTCCATAGAATTTAAATTTGTTTAGATACATATTTTAGTAAATGCTCATAAAATTTTTCAATGCTAAGTCCTTTCCCCTATAGTCCCTATGAAGAAAAATTTGAAATATTATAATCAGGGTCTTAACAGGGAGATCTAAACAATTACTTCAAGTTTATTTTATCCTATTAGCACTTAATTTTTAGAAAAATATTATAAAATAACTCAATAGTTATAGTCAAGATTCAAAAATTTTATTGAAATGCTACATATGATCTCTACCAGGGCTGATATGCTAAGCGTTGACATATTTAATTCATTCTTCTCAGTCCAACTAACTGAATTCTCTATGCAATGACAATTTGATTTTCATATTATATATTGTTATATTTATAAATTATGTATATGTTTATACATTATGTATATATGTCCATATATAGAATGCATATGTATACATATGAAAATAAAATTTTACATATCAAACATTTTTACAAACTTTTACAAATCAATCATACTATGGAGCCAGAGCAGTGGCGTAAACCAAAAGCGTCTGCCTTGCACATTCTAGCTTAGGACAGACAGTGGTGTCCTAGGTATCAATCCCTCGGTGTCCCATATGGTTCCCCAAGCCAGGAACGATTTCTGAGTGCATAGCCAGGAGTAACCCCTGAGCATCAAGGGGTGTGGCTCAAAAACACAAAAACAAAAAAATACTATATATTTATACATAGAGACACAAAAACACAAAAATTCTGGGCTGGAGCGGTGGCACAAGTGGTAGGGTGTCTGTCTTGCATGTGTTAATCTAGGACAGACTGCAGTTTAATACCCCAGCATCTCATATGGCCCCCCAAGCAGGAGCAATTTCTGAGCGCATAGCCAGGAGTAACTCCTGAGCATCACTGGGTGTGGCCCAAAACAAAACAGAACAAAACAAAACAAAACACACACACACAAAATAAAAACATTAATTTCTTCTCTTTCAAATTTTTGTTTACATTTAGTGCCCTTTCCCTATAATGTGCATTCATATTTGGAAATTATGGTTGCAACATGCAAATGAAACCTCACTGGATATAACTTTCTCAATGAAGCTTGTGGGGCAGAAATATCTGGGTGGAAATCCCTTTAAGAATGACCTTGGTTCGATCCCCCGGTGTCCCATATGGTCCCCCAAGCCAGGAGCAACTTCTGAGCACATAGCCAGGAGTAACCCCTGAGCGTTACTGGGTGTGGCCCAAAACCAAAAAAAAAAAAAAAAAAAAAAAAAAAAAAAAAAAAAGAATGAGATGTATGTTGGCACAATTATTGTCTTTAATTCTGTAGAATTCTTTAATAATTGAGGAACATCTTATTTACATGAATAGGTACATTAGAATAGAATTATTTTTTAAACATAATTTGTTTTATAATAAATGTTTTATACCTGTTACATATAACAAAACCATAAAAATTATTTTTATTTTATTTTGTTTTTGTGGGGGCACATTCAACAGTACTCAGAGGTTACTCCTGCCTCTGTGCTCAGGAATCACATGGGATCTTTGGAATCAAAGCTGGGCTGCTCATATGCAAGGAAAATACCCTCTAGTCTGTACGATAGCTCCAGCTGGAAACAATTTGTGTTTTAATTGTTTAATATCTATAGCAGATTCCTTAGAATTGTAACTGTAAATGAATCATTTATTGCCTATTCAATATATTTTGATGCAATGCATGTGAAAGCTGGATACTTGCATAATACTTGTTCCTTTGTTATTTGAATATTTCCTCTCTGGGGAGAAAGTACAATGTGTAAAGTGCTTGCCTTTCATGAGGCTCGCAGAAATTTGCTCCTTACACTGCATCATTCCAATTTTCTGAGCACTTCCAGGAGTGATCTTTGATCCCAAAAGCAGGAGTAAAGTTTGAGTACATCCAAATAACCAAACCAAAGCAAAAGAAGAAAAAGAAAAACAATTATAAAAAAATTCAACCTAGGGCCAGAGGTATAGCACAACGGTGGGGCATTTGCCTTGCATGCGGGTGACTCAGGATGGACCTGGGTTTGATTCCCATAAGATCCCATATGGTCCTCTCAGCCAGGAGCGATTTCTGAGCGCATTGTCAGAAGTAACCCCTGAGCATCACCAGGTGGGGCCCAAAAAAACAAAACAAAATAAAATACAAATAAGCAAACAAAAACCTATATACTGTAATGTGACTCGGTGTAGGTCTAATGAAAGAGGTGGAGATCTAATCTGAAAGTAGAGTGAGAAAATAGATTAGGACATACTGGGAGCCATGGTATAAGGCAGTGCTTCTCGATTATTTTCTGTCATGCCCCGCTAGGAAGAAGAAAACATTTTTTGCACCCCCTGCTCGACTGTAAATAGTATCTTTATTTAAGAAAAATTTAACCTGCAAAACAAAAATATATAAAATAATTTGAGTTGATTTTTTTGTTTGTTTGTTTGTTTTTGTTTTGGGGCCACACCCGGCGGTGCTCAGAGGTTACTCCTGGCTGTCTGCTCAGAAATAGCTCCTGGCAGGCACGGGGGACCATATGGGACACCGGGATTCGAACCAACCACCTTTGGTCTTGAATCAGCTGCTTGCAAGGCAAATGCCGCTGTGCTATCTCTCCGGGCCCTTGAGTTGATTTTTTAATCAGGGGTGATGTCTGGATTAATGGCTACAATGAGCACGTTTTGCAATGCATAGTTTTTCGAAGCGGGGTTTGAAGCAGGACACAGCAACTCTCAGCTCCAGAGACATACAGAGACATAAACACGGAGCTAAACTTGTTATGACAGTGTTTGCCGAGGTCAAACGCGTCCCCCTTTACAGAACCTCGAGCCCCCCCCCCAGGGGGCGCGCCCCACTATTTGAGAACCACTGGATGAGGGCAGGATGACCTCTGAAAGACATTCATATACCAGTGACGATTCTTAAGATTTACAAATGTATCAGAATACTTTGTGACCCATTTGTTTCCCATTTATGCAGACTCAGATATGCACTCCATTTCAAACATGAAATAGTAATTATATATTTTCATCAATAGCATCGATATATATTTACCGATATCATTATATTTTATATATTCATCAATAAGAGAGTTTTTGTTATTTTGAGTGTTTATATCCACATCTCAAAAACGTCTCTTCTTAAAATATCTTGTCATTTGTGTCTTCCTTTTCAACTGCATAATTTTGCAGTTGTGCAAGAGAGGAAAATGACTTTGATTTTTCCTTTGAACATGCAGAGAATTCTTTAGACCTCTAAGCCATTGTTAGTCTTTTCAGTTCTATTTCTCTACACAGATAGTCTATCACATAATACTAAATATTTTATTCTTGAAAACACAGAAAAGAGAAAGTACATTATGTATGTTTCCCCTGACAATAAGCAAAAATAATTTCCAGGAAATTTTTTGTTGCCTTTATTTAATGTTGTTCCTATGCACATACAAAGTGGAATGAATAGTTTACAGCCCCTTTGTACTTGAGCGAATGAGTGGGCTAACAGTAAATCAATGGCTTATATGTATTAAGTATTTGAACTATCTCATAAAGAATACTTAAATATCTTTTATTTCTCTACCTTTCCCCATAGTTATCTTTAGATGTTTAAAAAATATAGTAAAAATTATTCTAAAATGATCTTTGGCTCTAATTTAGATAAAAGTCAAACTTAGATGTTCAAAAGGACATCTTAGCAATAATTATGCATTTTATGTTATTGCTTTCATAAGTTATTATTCATCATAAAGTACGTTGCCATTTATCACTTTCAAAATCTTTTGATTATATGCAGTTGATATTGTTTCTTCTTAACAAGTTTTTTTCCAATAGCTTAAAGAAGAAATAACATGTATGAATGGTTTTTTATCTGATAAAAGGCATACGTGTCTTTATTTTTAAGTCCATAATATCCTGTGTGCCTATCGTCACCTTGTAATGAAAATTCTTTCAAAATAGGAAGCTCTCCAAAAGTAAACTTCCTTTCCTTTACATTTTATTAAATTAATATGTTGGTTTTGTGGATAATTTGTGATGTTTGGTTTTAGGAAAACAGAAACAAAAGATCTTAATCAGGAAATATGGTCATACTTCAAAGAATAAGAGACCAGGATGCATTTTCAGCAGGAAAGAATAGGAACTCATTTGTCAGAAAAATCCCTCTGAGGTTTTTATAGTGAATACAGATGTAATAAATGCAAAACTAGTAACATAGCATAGAAATCCATTAAGAAGTTACTGCAATATTGCTACCAAGATGAGTTAGTTCTGAGAACCATATGATAGTGATAGAGACAATCAGTAATGATCGTATTCAGAAAATAGTTTGCAGTAAAGGCTTCATGATTTTTGTCTGAACTTCCTGTCAGATGAAAAATTAAAATCAGCTACTGGTAATTAAATTCCTCCAAAAACCACAGAAGAACAATTTTAACAAGCAAACAATAAATACTATTTATGGTAGTATAAAAGTGTTGATTGGTCAAAATTATTTGATCACACTTTGAAATATATCAGATAGCCCAGTGGAGAAGTCAGGAAGACACATAAGATTTAGAGAGAAGACAGGACTGAGGTTTCAGCATGAAAATCTTTGTATAGAGGACTGTGTCCCTTCAACTCACCTCCACACATCATTACTCAACTTTTTTTTATCTATTAACCATTATTAATACATTTATTTTATCAGCACGATTTTATTTTTGTGGGTATTTTTGTTTGTTTTTGGATCATAACAGGCACCATTTAGGGGTTACTCCTGGCTCTGCACTCATAAATTGCTCCTGGCAGTCTATGGGGACCATATGGGATGCCAGGGATCGAACCTGGATTTGTCTCGGTCAGCTGCATCCAAGGCACATGCCCTGTTGTTCTGCTATGGCTCCTGCCTGCATCAGCACGATTTTAAAATGAAAATGTCATTATGTTAAGTTAGGCCCTCCTAGTTTTTCTGGTATAATACCAGATTATTTCTGATTTTTCATATTTTTGACCTTGTGTGATACAACTAAATATATGTCTATAACTGAGTTATTCTTCTAAAGTAGAAATTGAACCACAACTGGACTTTGAAATCTATTTCTAGACTGCATAAAAATCTGTTTCAATATTTTCAAAGACAAAATATTTTTAGCCTGAATTTATATAAAAATAACATGTACATATTTCATTGTAAATCCTAGGCAATTAGTCATCTTTATGACAAACAGAATGGGGATCTGGGTAACTGAGTTGTCTGAAAATTCTTAGGGGGGTGCTGATGAGTCGAAACTCACTGTTCTGTGTCACATAACAGACTCTTCCTAGTGTAGTTCTTGAGCCTCCTAAATCCTATACCTATCACAGACCTGTCTTTAAAAATTCCTTCCTCTACTCTTGACAAGTTCCTTCCTATTTATGGAAGTTTCCCTCATTTTTCATAAATTTTCCTCCATTTTCACCAATATACCTTTTCTTCAGTGTATTATCTCTTAGTCTTTGTTCATTCATAAGTCTCCTCTAGTGAGTCTCTGAAGCCCCTAATTCATCACAGACCTAGGATTAATTTGTTTGCCACGATAATTTCAAGTCCTTTGATCATGGGTGAGTTTTTTCTGATTAGTTTTCTATAGCACAAAACTATATACAGCAAAGGTCTATGTAGATAAAATAAAATACCCCCATTTTTATATCTATCCAGATTTGGTCCCTGAAATCTAATGAGTTTCCAAGCTTTTTGTTTGTTTGTTTTGTATTTTTTCTTTTTTAGCAAAAAGCAACTTTCTGGGGGGAAAAAAGGAATATTTGCTTCCATTGAGGCATTGAAGACATTGTAACTATATGATTTTCTGAATGATCCACATGAAGGCAAATCTAAGCAGAATATTTTAACAATGAATATAATAGGGGGTCAGAATGAAAATGAGGTGTGGCAACAAAACCTGAACTTGGGGGTAATAGGTACAGAATCCAGCGTCAAGACAGGAAGATTGATTTTGATGTTGTAAAGGGTAGGGAAGCAGTTATTCCCCTCACATTCTGCTGAAGATTTCGATCTGATCTGTAAGTGAATTTTATTTCAGAAAACAGACTCACTATGGATTCCTGGCCTTAGTAAAACTACATCCCCACTGAACCTAAAAGTTATTGCTCATATAATATGTATTCTCTAGAAACAAAACCAATACTCAAGGAAATAGAACCAATGTTACTCATATTTTCACTTATAATTCTTCTAGAATAATTATAGAACAAAATTGATTCAACATTTGTTTTATAGCTCTTAAGTGAGTTTCATACAGTTTTCCCTATCAGTTAGTTTCTTTTATTTAGTTTAACTGTCATACATATAACTGGGTTAATAGTTATTGATTGATGAAGCAGAATCATCATCATTATCAGGGCCAAACAGTAGCGCAACAGTAGGGCTCTTGCCTTGCACATGACTGACCCAGGACGGACCTCAATTCGATCCCTGGCGTCCCATATGGTCCCTCAATTCAAGATCGATTTCTGAGCACATAGCCAGGAGTAACCCCTGAGAGTTACCGGGTTTGGCCCCCAAAAAAAAGCAAACAAAAAAAGACTTATCATCATAATGAAATGTACACACATACTGGGCATTGTATTAAGATTTTTTTTTTTAATTTTTTCTGCTGGGGTGGCCAGAGAGTTAGCAAGAGCAGAACATATGCCTTGCATGCAGAAGATCGGTGATTCGAATCCCGACATCCCTTATGGTCCCCCGTACCTGCCAGGAGTGATTTCTGAGCATAGAGCGAGGAGTAACCTTTGAGTGCTGTCGGGTGTGACCCAAAAACCAAAAAGCAAAACAAAACAAAACAAAAAAAAAAGAAACAAAAAACAAAAAATCCAATTTCCTGCTTTATGTTTGGTTTGCAAGCAGTGTTGTAAAACAGCAATTAAACTAATTATTGCTTGTTTCTTATCTTTGATTTTCTGTTAAATCTTTGCATTTGTTTTGACTGGTCAATTCCTTCCTCCAGCCAATGTGCCAGTCACATTAGATCACAGGTAATATCATGTTAAATATGTCATATAAATTAAAAATCAAAATTGCAAAAATGATAAAACAGTGTTACAAATAGAAAAAACTCAGAGACTTTTAAATGGATATAGATGTACTTTAACAATAATCTGGAAATGTCCCTTAAATTGGGCGATATTCAACCATCTAAAATCCTGAAAAGTTATAAACCTGTGACGGTAGGATTATTTACTTTGCATTTTCTTGAACCAAATAAGTTCCATAGGGAAAAAGAACTATGGAAGAAATAAATGAGTCTCAAATATGAGTCTAAACCCAAAGAAAGAAATGTCTATAAAATTTATGATACGTCACTTATGTATGTCTCCCAACCTCTGCTGAACCATTCAATCTGCTATTATATAATACAATTTCCATGGTACCAAGAATGGCAATAAATACTCCTGAAAAATCTGTTTTCTCACCAAGTCATCGAGCATCTTTTATTATTTATGTTCCACCTGCAGCTCACCAAAGCATGATGACAATAAAAATCTCACCTAGAGCAATATAATAGCTTGCCTGGAGTAATAGAATATCTTACCTAGAGTAATAGAGTATCTCATCTTGAGTAATAGAATTGTGAGGGAAGATTGTCATTCTTCTCTGCAGGAAGACTAGAATCCATACATGCTTCCAACCTAATGAGAATTTTTTCCCATCTTACTTGCATCCTGCAAATATTTATAATTATGTAGCTATTAAGACGCTCTTTCAATGAGACTTATTTTTTGGTCCTTGAATCACTTAATTATTTAGAAAGTAGTTTGAAAAAATGTCTATGATATAAATAGCTGCATCTTTTCCTATACATGATGTTACATATAGGAGCAAAACTGTGAAAGCTCCCCCTTAGTCCTGATTATTTATACATTGTGTTCTTAAATGTTAAACATTAGTTGAAATAAGAACAAAACATTCTCTAAAAACAGTCAGATTTATTTAACACATCTGAATTAAATACACAGATGTGTATTCTTTTCATGTGCAAATTCATACTCAATGTGACCGTTTCTAAATTGTTTTTAATTGCTATTTTTATTCTTTTTTAACTGGGATTTTTATAGCCAAGTTAATTGCTGTGGATTCTAATACCATCATTTTCTCATAGTCTTACAATTAAGACACTGACAGCATGGAAGTCGTTCTGAGGTTAAATTCACTGTCATACACACACAAATACACACCACTAATAAAGTAGAATCAACCTCTATTAAATGTAAGTCGATAAAGGTAAAGCATGAGCTGTGTTTTACATCTCTGCACATCAAGACATTAAGAGGTGTTTTAGTAGTAGAATTAGTTTTTTATTCCCAGAACACCATTTTATTTTTTATTTATATTTATTTATTTTTATTTTTTATTTTTTTAATTTTTTTAATTTTTTTATTTTTTATTATGAGAACAAAGATGCAAAGAAAGAGGACAAGGTAAATTTAGAGTGGAAGGACAATCACCCATAACATAATTCTCAGAAGTCCCCTTGCTGATATCTTAACTGAACTTTCAGCCAAAGAACATTAAGATAAATAAAACAGAATCCATGTACAATTACTTTGTCCCTCAAGTCCCCAGATTGTAACACATTATAATATTTCTTAACAGCACACAAGGCAATCTAAAGCCATAAAACTTATGTAACTCCTTAAACATTAGAGGCATTGTATTTTTTACATTTCCATGTACATGCATATTAGCTTAAGTTAACCTCAAATTGTAAGTGTTTTTTTTTTTAAGGATTAGAGTCAAAGGAGCACAGTAAAAACGGTGTTAGAGTGGCAATTGTTGTTTGCATAGGACCACCAAAATATGAGGGGAATGGAAAGAAATAACCTTGGCCTAAATACAAAGATACCCTACCCCTGAAGTTTCCTACCATAAGCCAGAACACCATTTTAAATTTTAAATGTCACAGTAGGAAACGGAACATATCTTATATACACAGGACACTACTTTAAGAATCAGAAGATTTAGAACACTTTTAATTCTATATCTCTATTACATAAACATTTAGATATTGATATTGATATTGATATGAAGCCTTGCCATGAATATTTAAAAGTGAATTATTGTGTGTATGCATGTTCATGCTTTTGTGTATACATGTATTCATATGTCCTTTCTGCTGTTGAAGGTAGATAGATATGTAGCTTTTTTATTCTTCAGTTAACAAATACTGTTCTATAAATGCTTGACATTAAATTTAATTGAAATTCAAGAAAGAATTGCAAAGGAAAACAAAACACACAGGTCATATGTAGAATAAATAAAATGAAAGGCATCTACATTGACAGAAAATTCCCCAAACTCTCAATTTTATTCTTTTATTGAATATTTATCTACAGTTAAATACACATAGACTACAAAGATTTAGCTCTACTTCCCCTTATGAGGCTATGGACTAAAAGAAAGAGTGGTGGAAAGAGACAGAACAGAGCATAAGGTCTTTGCCCTGCATGCTGCCACCCTAGTCTAATATGTGACCTTTCATATAAGGGTCACACCCTTCATAGGATGCCTCAACTCCTATCAATAGTAATTCTTGTGAAGACTCTGAAGTAGACTCTGAGCAGAATCTGATATGGCCCCTAAGCTAAAAGGCAAGCAAAAAAGTCCAAACAAAAATATAGGGAAAGTGACAAATGGTGAAAGAGCTTTATTATCTGATGGGTTAGAAAAGACTGTGGACTTGTGTTCTAGAAAACCATCTTACCCACACGAATCTAAGAAGAAGGGAGATGTCAGAAAGAGAAATACATTTCCAGAAAGGGCTAGTTGGAGGCTAAAGTAGCTAATAAATTCCCCTTTGGGTAAGATCTTCTGAGCCATATTTCATACTACGGGTATATCTAAGCCAAAAATTGCCATTTAAGAGTTCAGTCTGCATGATAATGGACACCTTCTGACTAGCCATAACAGCCTCTGTTTTCTGCTTTTTTATTTTGATTTCAGCTCTTCATTTCTCCTTGACCTGTTTCACTAGACTAATTCAATATGAACTTGCAGAATGATGAACTGTGTCAAATATTTACTAGGAAGGTGAACATAGTTCTTATAATGATGATTCAACTGATAAAAAAGTGACTCTAACCCATTTTAGAATAAGCATGCATCCTGGGAAGAAGAAAAGCTTAAGCGTTAATTTCTCCTTAGACAAGATAAATAATATCATGTAAGCTCAAAAGTGAAATGTAAAGTTACTAAGTTAGGGCACTTCATTTTTTTAATAATCTCTGTCTTATTTAAAAATTCTATTTGTTATTTTAAATCCACATGTTATTAAAATTATTTGCTTTTTGAATTTTAATTGCAGAGGGATATTGTGATCTAATCACAAAATTGGTGCTTATTTGTATGTTCGGTAAATTCTATGTTTGATTCATTTTTCTTTTGCAGCTGAGGAAGCCTCATGCTGAGCTAAAAAGAATTTGATTGGTTCATTCTCCCTGCTGGAAGACTATCTCTTCTGGTAGTCTCAAATTTTATGACTTAAAATGGAAAATTGCTAATATTTTATTTTAATAACACAAAATGGGAGAAAACTGACAATCAGATCTATGATAAGTGGTCTCTTTTATCATAATTTTCTTATTTCACCCAAACCTTTGGGACTGCTAGTTCTGCTTCATCAAGCACAGAGACTATGTTGGGAAAGTTGAGCTTCTTTTATATGATTATTGAGTATGCATAATTGCAGTAGTATTTTAAAGGAAAAACAACTTTTAATTTAGGAAACTTGTAAAAGTTAACTATAACTTTTGCTCCATATTTTTATCAAGAGAAGGATGCAGAGTCTCAGCTTATTTCAGAAAGATCTCAAAATTTGCACTTAGTGTCTCATTCCATGAATTAGTTGAAATAAATGAATTCTGAAAAACTAAAAAATGTAGTTTGCAGGAAAAGCATCATTCACTTGCCATCTGAAATATTTCTTTGCATTATGATCAGCACCAATTATTTTAGACATTTTTAGCCAACCGCATTTTTATATCTGATAAACAAGGAAGCATAGACTAAAGAAATGTAAACTTCCAGGGAAGTAAAAAAATATTGTAGTAGCTATATTGCAATGAATCTTATTGGTTGATTTTGTAAAACTTCTCTCCATTAACACATAGCTTCTCTGGATGGATTTTATCTAAGGCCTAATGAATCTTCTAAGTATCTGGAGAGTAGAAAAAGTGTGTCATGTTAATATAAAAAGAGTTACAAGACAGAGGGAAAAAAAAAGAAAATTAAACTTTTACTTGAATTTGCTATTTATGTGTCAGGAACATCGCCTAACAAAAATTAGTGTTTTGCTTTTATAATGACATTTTGAATATATGTATTGATTGTGGATATAAAGCCCATTGGAAGATGTTATATTTTAAACTATTTTATAATTCTTAAAATGGTATCAGTAGAATCAGTTCTATTAAAAGTATTTTTCTGCTTTATGTACATTGGGCACTATTAAGTCAAGATAAATATCTCTTTTACTACTGAACACTACAGTGTAAATATTCTGTGTGTTTTTACTAAGAAATGATGCAATCATTTGTCCAGTTACCACACATCAGTATTCATGCCAATACTTTTCTTTGCATTAAAAACAGCTCAACATTAGGAATGCAGAGAGCAGAATGCAGAGAGCAGAACTGAGGAGGAACTTTCCTTGTATGAAGCTCAGGGCACTTAACTCCCAGGCATAAGGTTCTCATAACATTGTAGAAATGATCCCTAAACACAGAACGGGGGAAAGTGTTGAACACTGGTGATAACAGGTCAAAATTCTTCCAAATAATAATGACACAATAAAGGGGCCAGAGCTATAGGACAATGGTAGGGAGTTTGCCTTGCATATTGCTGACCCAGGATGGAACTGTGTTCAATATCTGCTATCCCATATTCTCGCCCAAGCCAGGATTGATTTCTGAGCACATACTAAGGAGTAACCCCCGAGGGTCACCGGGAGTTGCCCATAAAACGAAACAAAACAAATAGTAACAATAATAAAAATAGAATACATAAAATACAGCATTAAAATTCTTTCCATGAGTTTCACAGCATCTAGAAATTCTTGTATGCCTCTTTAAAAATTGCTAGAGAGAAAATATATACAATTCTAAGATCAATAATCATAATATAGGAAAGATTGTTTTACCAATTATATACTTTTATTCAGAGTGAAAAGAAATTTCAACTGTACAATTTTACAATAAATATAATTTCCAAAATTAGTAGATAATAATAGTGTTTTACAAATTAAGGAACATGTACTTTGAATTATGATTGCTTAAAATAGGAGAAAGAAATACCATGACTAGGAGTGAAAGAAGAATCAAGAAAATCTCTTAACCAAGAAACATGAGGACCAGAAGGACCAGTAATGGTAGGAAGCTTGCCACAAAGACGTGATGAATGCAGTTAGCATAGAGAAGGGACCATAATGGCAATGAGAGTTTGGAATGATTTTTCTGGACAAGAACTGGGTGCTGAAAGGCAATAAAGTGATATGCATGATACCCCTTCAGTAACAATAGTGAAAAAAAAAAACAGTGTAAAAAAAGGAAAGAGAGAGAGAGAAATAGAGACAGAGACAGAGACAAAGAAATGAAATGCCTGCCCCAAAGACAGGCAAGGGGTGGTTGTGGAACAAAAATCGTGGACATTGGTGGCTGGCAATGTGCAATGATAAAAGGTGGTGTACATTGAATGTCTAAAACTCAATCATGAACAATTTTGTAAGTAAATAAAGTAATTTTAAAAAAAAGAATGTCTTAACCTGCTGGAGTATGAAGTTTGTACCCAGAAGCCCTGAGTTTGTTGCCCAACACTTCCTAGTTTCCCAACCTCTGTAATCCTGAGCACTGAAAGCAGAAAACAAAACAAAAACAGTGAAAGATTAGCAAAATATAAATTTCAGGAGAAAGTATGTAGAATAAAAGTCAAAGAAAATAAAAACATAAAATGGTTGTTTTTGAAAATCAAGAAGTAAAATATTTAAATAATTCTTGAGAATCGAACATTTTTTTTGTTTTTGTTTTTGTTTTTGTTTATGTGCCACAGTCTGTGACGCTCAGGAGTTACCCCTGGTTATGCGCTCAGAAATCGCTCCTGGCTTGGGGACCATATGAGATGCTGGGAGATCAAACAGTGGTCAGCCATGTGCAAGGCAAACACCCTACTGTTGCGCCACTGCTCTGGCCTGAGAAACCTTTTTTTGTTTGTTTTTTTTTTTTGGGGGGGGGACCACACCAGGTGACACTCAGGGGTTAGTCCTAGATATGTTCTCAGAAATGTCTCCTGGCTTGGGGATCATATAGGATGCTGGGTCTGTCTAATCGCTGTTCATCCTAGGTTAGTGCATGCAAAGCAGACACCCTACAGCTTGCGCCACTGCTCCAGCCCCAGAATTGAACATTTTTGATAGAAGCCATCACGTAAGATTTTCAAAATACTGTGCATTCTTGAGCAATCTAAGTATAGAGAAATTAACGCTAATGTAAAGTATAACTGCTGAAAAAACAAACAAACAAAAAAAAACGAAAAGTAATCCTTAAATGCAGCTTTAGAATGTGGTTTCAGTATCCAAGCCTTTAATTAGGAAACATGAGTTTCTGACAAGCTGATTTAGAAAATTTCATTGAAGTATTGCTGAAGAGAACAAAATAAAGGAGGCACAAAATGTGTACCCAATTAAAATAAATTAAAATAATTATCTGTAGTATATACACATTTAACTATAGCTCTATAAAAGTAAATAAAGTATGAAAAAATGTATCCTTGTATATTAACATAGGACATGTATGATTTGCCATATAAAAAGAGGAAATGTGTCTACAGTGAAAAATAATATTTATTATATATTAAAATTATATTAGAGATATTGACTACTTTTTGCAAAGGTTTATGCAAATATGTATGAATGTAGGCATGTATAAATTAAAATATAAAAATTTTTGTTATATTTAAAATTTATATAGTTTAAGAGTTTGGGTAGCATTTTTCTAAATAGTGCTAATTGGTTTAAAAAATTAATAAATCTGATGTGTTAAAATCCTAGATGCACTGTGTCTTTTTTTGTCATAGTTTCTGAGAAAAAGAACTAAATGGCTTTCAGATGATTTGAAAGTTTTGTTATTACATAAATATCTAGTCTGGATATTTATTTGAAAATTAAATATCATGTACAGATTTTTCATTTAAATTTTTATTTAATTTTTTTTGTTGTGAGTTTGTTATAATGTTTTAAATATATTATATACATAATTATGTGGATTACATGTATTTATATACTGGCATATATGTATACAAAACATATATACCTTTAAAGGCCAAAGAGACAATATAGGAATTAAGGTATGGCAGATGGTCTCCTGAGGAACACCAGAAGTGATTCCTGATCAGAGAGCCAGGAGTAAGCCTTAAACATGAAAGCATGATGTACAAGTCTCTAATTTCATTTAACTTATCTTGCGATTTCAGGTTTTTGTTGTTGTTGTTTGTTTTTTGTCTTTTTTTGTGCAAACTCAGTTGCATCAGGAACAATGCAACTAGTTCAAGAATCTTCACTTGTGCTCTGAATGAAACCTAGGTTGTCTATACTCAGGAAAACCACCAACTCTGTTAGACTCCCTCTTCAGCCCCATTTTATTGTGATTTTAAAGCAGTCTCTATTAAAGCACGAATATTCTTTTTTTAATTAAGTGTCCTTATATTAGACATTATTGTTTACAGAGTAGTTCATAATAGTGATTTCTTGCACTCAATATTCACCTATCCCATCACCTATGTAACATTCCTTCCACCCTGGTCATCAGTTTCCCAAACTCCTTGGAGTCTGCCCCTTGGCAGGTAAAAATAATTTACTGAATATTTCTTGGTAAAACTAAATGACAATGAAATTATAAGGGGAAAAAAGCTGCATTAAAAGAAAATTTGTGAAAATCATATCTCAGAATGGGGCCTTATGTCATTGTCTGAAGGTCTGCTAAGGTGTGTTTATTGCCAGTTGAGTGCTCTGTTGTTTATTTTGTTTGCTAAAGTTAAGCAGTTTTTATGATAATTTTATATCTAATTTGGTGTATTTTTACTGAAAAATTACTCTAAAAATTATGGTGGTGTCGAACAACCCCATAAGCCACAGTCCACAGATCTGAGGATCTGTATTACTGGGCTGATGAGCTCATCTGGCAACATTAGTGGTTCTTAGGGGACTTTCTTGAAGGGCCCCAGTTTGACCAGCTGTGAGGATGGTATGTCTTGAGTATTTTCTGCTTGTTGGGTCTCTTTCAAAAGTTGCATGCATCTATGGTATTCAGACAAGGCAGAAGACTCTGGATGGTGGTTTTAGCGGCCAGGACTTCTGGAAGTACAAAGACTCGGTGAGGAGATAATCTAGCCTGGCTTCAAAGGTTCTCAGAGATAACAGCCCCAAAACCAGAATACCTGGAATGTATAGCAGCTTATCTCTGCAAAGATAAGTGGAGTTCTGAAGATGGGCAATTGCTTGGAGGCAGCTGTAAGGTGGTTCTGTGTGTGGTCTCCCAAGGTCTGAGCAGGACAAGGGTCTTGCCCTGCCTTCCCAAAGGAACCCAGTTGGATCAGTTGTGAGGTTGTCCATGAGTTTATAAAAACTATGTATATTCTTAAATCATGTAAAAAGAAGTGCTTTCTCCTTAAGAATGGATTCCTTTATTTTTTGTCAATTGTGCTCTAATTTTTTTTATAGAATGTCTTATTTTTGGTCTAGTTTATATGGGTTTTGGTTTTTAGTTTTAAGCTATTCGAGTCATCAAAATCAGTTGACTCATCATAGTAGGACAACAGCTGGCTCCTCTTTTGTCTAGGGTAGTAGTTTAGCATATGTTTCCTTATTCATTTGTTTATTTTTTGCTTCCAAACCATTTAGAATTTTTTATTATTTTGGAGGGGTAAAAAATAGTTCTGGATTGCTTTTTTTGGGCTGTTCAAACATTTCAATGTTCAGGGCTTAGTCCTGGATCTGTGGTCACTACTCACGGCTGGTATAATATGTGGTGCTGGGTGTCTAACCTGGGTGAGCCACATACAAAGCAAGTACCTAGGGCTTTATATCCTACCTGCCAGATGCCCTAGCAGATCTTTTAAATATTTATCTATTATCACAAAGAAAAACTTTTTTGTTGCTCATATTTAATCAATTTTCTCTTTTACATTTTTTGAGAGGGAAGTTAATTTTGTCATATATTTCTATTAAAATATCAAACTATTGTATGTTGCATCTATAAAAAGTTCAATTTTTATTTTTATTAAGATAACATTGACTTATTAAACTGTGTATAATTTCACACCTCTTCTAATCAATTCCCAGAATTCACCCACCACCAATCTGCCAATCATTTAAAGCTATTTTTTCTCCTCTCATTTCTGTCAAAACCTCTTCTTTTCAAAAATGGTAACTTTTGATAAATATTCACAAAAATACCTTTAGTATTTTTTACTAAAATGTTAATTCTTCTCTTTGTTGTATTTAACATAAATTAATAACTGGCATATTCACACAAAATCATTTATTTTTGGTTCTTTTGATTTGATTTATTTATTTATTGGTTTGGTGCCACATCTGGCAGTGCTCAGGGTTCATTCCTGAGTCTGCATTGAGGTGCCAGTATGCAGACTCTGGGGACCCTATGAGATCCAAATTTAAATTCTGGTTGGTTGTGTGCAATGCAAGCACCTTACACAATGTACTATCACTCCAGCCAATCAGTTCATTAGATTTTAGTATTCAACAAAATACTTAAACTTCTGTTACTGAGTTGTGATCTTAGAAATTCATGCATTAATTTTCTAATATAAACGATGATGAACTTTTTACACTAACATCATTAGATTTTAGCATTCAACAAAATACTTAATACTTAAACAAAATACTTAAACTTCTGTTACTGAGTTGTGATCTTAGAAATTCATGCATTAATTTTCTAATAAAAATGATGATGAACTTTTTACACTAACATCATCTTTAAATTAATAGAAGATTATTTAGCATAAGGGTGTAAATACTTTGTGTACTGAAAAGATGGGTGAATATATACTGAAACAACTTTGAACAATGGAGCAATGCATTGCTTTTTATATCCTTTGCCAGACTTGCTGGCAACAATATTTAAATCAAAATAAATATTTGTATGTGTGTCCTGTACTCTATTAGACCAAGTATCAGTTCTTTAATATATTTAAAAGCTATGGATTCAATGACATCTAAATTTTCTTTTCATCTTCAACATCTATGACTGCTAAAAAATTCATCGATAGCAACACACAAGACCACAGTGTTATTATCCTGTTATTGACTGTGAAATATTGAACATAGAAAATATTGAAGAAGTAGATTCACATGATGTTCCCTTTCTAAGATAAATATAACATTTTGACCTATGTCTTTTCAGGGAACTTGCTGAAGAAAGTATTAAGTTGAAATGTATAATTGCTTATTTTTAATATAGCAACAGAAGATTAGATGATAAGAATATAAGAAAAGTTTTGCAAAGACTAAATGCTAAAAAGTGAGTTAGTTCAGTAATGGGGGAGGGCAGCCATTTAAATTCTGATTTTCTTCATAATGCCATCAAGTTTCTCTGATCGAGACAGAGTTATTAGTTTTCTCTTTTTGATTTGTTTAAAGCATGTTCTTTTTATGACTGAATGAATTTTAATATAACTACTAAATACTAATGTTTCTTTCTCTACCTGATAACATTCCCAAGTTAATTCAAATATGACTATGGAGGTTTTATTAGTTTTCAGCTAAATTATTTTTCTTCTTATGATTGCATTGTTTTGTGTGTCAGACTGTGAATGTCTCCTGAGTGTATAACTTCCTTTCCTCTTCCCATACTTTGAGATTTTCTCATTTTGGGGCCGATTGTTGAAGTATATAAAGATAAAATGTAATAATAAATTATTAAAATAAGTTAATGTAATTTGGCAATGTAATTATTAATGAATGGATTACATTCATATACGATTTTGCTTTAAGAGTATTATATAAGTAATGTAACATGGTTTGTCTATAATTATGTATTTTATTAACATATTTATTAGTTTTCAGATCAGAAAAAATAAACATGTTGGTAAAATTCAATAAGTCTTACAGAATAATAATCACTGTGAACTTACACATTTACTGGAATGATTATTTTATTATTTAGCAAATGCACTTATGCTTAATATACTTGACAAATTAATAAGTAATTCAATTAGACAAATTACTGTTATATTGGTTTTTTGTAAATCATTATTTTGTAACTTGCTATGTTGGATTGATAGCAAAAGACTTTCTGTGAATTATCAATGTCTTTAAAGAAACACTCATAAGGAAAAATGATGATACTACAATGAAAATTATCAGCAATTATGCAAATTTTAATTACTCTAGAATTATAGATTTACATCCAGAATATGGACATGAAGAATTTTAGGACCATCAAGAGTTGAGGTGATTTTTGGGTCATCTGCATAAATGAATAAGGCTAATGAACATGATTGGATTCTACCAAAGAATAGAGTGACTATTTGTCAACATGCTGGGGCAACAATGAATTCACTAGAATTAATAAAAAGAAATTTAGTAAAAGTCTAGGAACAATTTATCATGTATGGTCCATGCCATACATGGTCATGTATGAGGCCAGTCATGCTGAGGCATTGAACTTCATGATATAGTTAATAACATCATGTAACATAATAATTAAAATATGTAGGGGCCGGAGCTGTGGCGCTAGAGGTAAGGTGTCTGCCTTACAAGTGCTAGCCTACAATGGACCATGGTTTGATCGCCCGTCATCCCATATAGTCTCCAGAATCAAGGAGTGATTTCTGAGCATATAGCCAGGAGTAACACCTGAGTGTCAGAAGGGTGTGCTTTCTCTCTGGCCCAAAACAATTTCTTAAGATAGTGGTGACACTTATTTCTTGGGACACATTAATAAGAATGTTATTCTAGACTTCTACTTTATCAGGGATATAAATTCTATCATATACCTTAAATATTTTATATGTTCCTTCTAGGTGACACAGAGTGATGTAAAGTACCTGCATTTGATCCTATAAATGATGAAAGCATTTATGATTTCCTGGGACTTAAAGAGAGATCTAAGAATGCTTACCAAAATGTGCCATGTAAATAATTTTTTTTCTTCAGCACAAGTGTTTGGGTCAGATGATCATTTAGAATTTATTGTGTCACTGGGTAAAGTGATAAACAAAAAAGGAAGAAAAATAATAAAAGGTATTATTACATATCTTAAAACACTGTGAAATTCCTGTGACAATAAATCCAGTCGTATTTGGCTAATAGAGAGAAGAAATGTACATCTTTCTTATGGGCCCATTAACTAAATATATGATGTAATTCACCTTCACATTTGCAAGTTAATCTCGTGTAATCTAACACAATTAATTATATATTTCAGTGTAGAATTTTGCTACTAGTTAAAAAAGTTTCAATAGAAACTTCTGGCTTCCAACATAATTAAGGATCCAAACTCCTTTCTGGGAGTCGGAAGCTTCAGCAGGCAACATGGGGATGGCATGGCTCCATCTGTAGGCTTTTTGACCAAGCTTAGGGGAAAATGTGGCCTCCATTCTCAAACCGCATGGAGGCAAAATTTATATAGATTTATAGAATAACATATAGTTTAATCCACTTTTTGTTATACAGTATGGATAGTTAAATGGCATATCATAGGTGTTCATCTATGTTTACAATATACAGAATGTCTATGTTGTATTATTCCCTTCCCCCATTGGCTCACCACCTGCAGGCTCATTTCTAGTTCTTTACTCTTAACCCTACTGTCTATTACTCCACATGTAACCATTTTTACCCTCAGCTCTTCACTCCTTGTGAGGTAGAATATTATCCTCTCTCAAGCTAACTTCCAGCCAGCACCCAAAATGAAAAAATAGACTCTCAGCCTGAGAAGAAACCAAACCTCTGTTCCTATCAATTTTATTATCAATGCACTGTACATGAGGGTGAAGAAAAAAAAAAACAACTCAAGAAACCTGGCCTCTCTCTCGTGACATCCTGGGTTAAAACATCATGGGAAGACATACCAAAAGAAATGATCATCAAGACTTTAATGAAGACAGCATCAGAAATCAAATGGACAGCACAGAAAACGACCTGCTGTGGAACTCAGACTCAGAAGAAAGCGAAGAAACTGGAGAAACAGATGAAAGTTCCTGCCAACTGGGACACTGATGAAAAATTAACTCGAGAAGAATGGGAACAATTCTTTAGTGTATTTGATGATGAATCTGACTTGGAAGCATTTTAAATAAATATTGTTACTGGTAATTTTATTTCAGTATTGTGTTTATATCAGTTTACGTTGTCAATGAATGGTTTTTATTATGGCCGCATGTGTTCAACAATGTTGTTTTTGTCTATTACAATGCTTGGTGTGTTTTTAAGAGAAAATTAGGGGTGCGCGTTAAACTCGAATAAATATGGTATGTCTTATGGCGAGCATGCTCTCTGGAGCTGAAGCCTGAGTGCAAGGGAGGAGAGCATCTAAAAACTATGTGCATCTTATAGATAGGTGGATTTCATAGTGCAAAAAATACTTTAATTTTGACAGTAAGTAAAGGGATTTTATTGCTTATTTTCTGAGAATTTCCGTGTACTTCTACTTTGTTTAAATAAAACTTGTGTAAGATATGGGAAAAATCAGTAATTTACACAGAGAAGGCCAATGAGAATGAGAGTAATTATCCCCTGGTTTCATACCTCATGAAATAATGAGGCTGTAGTGGAAGCTAAGAGGTAATAGCTGCAAAGCTCCTTCTCTGCATGATTCCTTTTGTAGTGTTATGATTACCGCACTATGTTGGACCCTAAAAGCTGAAATGATCAGAGAAATTTACTCAAGAACTTATGTATGTAACATCTCATAAAAACAATGATGTGACAAGGGTTTGAACAGAAAATTCAATTATGATTGTCCTAAATTTATGAAAAATGAGCAAGCTATTCTTTATTGTTCCAAAATTATATTTGACACCTGATAAAAAATATATAAATCCATTGTAAAATGTAAGGTTGGTATGGCAGGTGGCTTAGGTAAAGGGTAAGAAGAGAATCAATCTCAAGAAGGGTTTTCTGTAAAAATAATTCAGGTGGTGTTAGATCCTGAGCAAGTTCACAGCCTTCCTCAGGTCAACTTAGCGCAGGGTGGAAAAAAGGAATTGGAAATGTCTGAAAGAAAGGCCTTCTGGAGCCACTGTTCTGAGATGACCCTCTTTATTATTAGGGGAGAAGGAGTATTTAAACAGTTATACAGCTAATAGAATTTACCTGTGTGGGAATCTTGAAATAAAGGGAAGTTCCTTGCTGGTCAGGTATACATGTAGTGTCAGGTCTGTGGACGTTAGCTATGTGACTGGGAAAATGTGACCTACATCATAAGAAAAGCACAGGGAGTGGGCTCCATTGTGACATGCCTGGATGTGGAGAGAAAAGAACTCTTATTCACTGCTGGTGGAAATGCCATCTAGTCCAACCTTTAAGGAAAGCAATATGGAGATTCCTCCAAAAATTAGAAATTGAGCTCCCATAGGATCCATCTATATTACTCCTAGGGATCTACTCTAGGAACTCAAAAATACAATACAAAAATTCCTTCCTCACACATATATTCATTTCAGCATTATTTACAATAGCCAGACTCTGGAAACAACCAAGATGCCCTTCAACAGGTGAATGACTAAAGAATTTGTCAATGAAATATTATTCAGCCATCAGGAGAGATGAAGTCATGAAATTTTCCTATACATGGATGTACCTGGAATCCATTATGCTGAGTGAGATAAGCCAGAGGAAGAGAAATAGACACAGAATAGTCACACTTATCTATGGTTTTTAAGAAAAATAAAAGACATTTTTGCAATAATTCTCAAGACAAAGAGTGGAAGGCTGGAAGATCCAGCTCATGACATAAAGCTCACCACAAAGCATGTTGAGTGCATTTTGAGAAATAACTGCACTGAGAACTATCATGACAATGTGAATGAATGAGGGAAGTAGAAAGCCTGTCTAGAGTACAGGTGTGGGTGGGTTGGGGAGGAGGAAGACATGGGACACTGATAATGGGAATGTTGCACTGGTGAATGGGGGTGTTCTTTACATGACTGAAACCCAAGTGCAATCATATTTGTAATCAAGGTTTTTTAAAATTGTACATCAGTTTATATAAAATCAAATATTTACTAAATTGTTACCCAAGGGTCATTAACATTCCTTTATGTTTGTATTAAGATTTTTGTCTATCTGTTGTAACCAAGAAAAAATAATGAAAAATTTGTGTAACCTTCCAGATATTATTGTTTGGTCCACTTCACAACATAGAATGGCTTAACCACTCCACTTTGATGAGCTTGAAAGGTTTATTAATAAACTCCTAAGGCATTTACTCCTAAAGTTTTATCAAACTGCTAAATTGGTATTTTTCTGAAATAAAAGGTATGATTCTATGCTATCACAAAAATAGTCTACTGTATGCATTGAAATGAAGCAAACAAATTGGCAGGGAGGTAAGGCTCCCCAGCGGCAATGGATCCTTGAGATATAATGAAGCCAAGGGATGTGTTTGGTAGTTACGTCATTGATGAAAGTCTCACCTGTTGTTACTCCAAGCCCAGTGATTTTTATTCTATATTTCATATCTTATGTAGTCAGGGGAGAAATTTATCCAACAAACTCTTGATAAATATGCATTTGTGATGGTAGATTTTAGAGACCTGATGATAAAAGAGAATGTCTTATACATATGAAAGCTTATCAGAACATAAATAATTCTCAGGTAGAAAGAAGATAGGTAGTAATATCATTTTTTTCAATTAATTTAACATCTGTAACTAAAATTTGGCCTTTTGCTCTTTTTTTTTACTACACGTGACCCTTTATAGTATCTCAACTTTCCATTCTAGCCTCAGTTTCAATGGGAAATACATTCTATTATATGATAAATGATAAGCTCCTGTGACTAAGGTTAGCAACTAAACTGAGAAGATTAATTTGAATTATCAGAGGGGAAACTTTGATTACATATACAACAGAAGTCCCACCAGAGACTCAGGAATAGTGCCAGAGAAAATGCACCTTATTCAGTTTACATGAAAAATGATGCTATGACTAAGAAATATTAAGATAAGTCAGAAGCTTCTAGGTATTGGATAGGTCTCGGGGCCAGATTTTTCTGCATATTTTCAGAAACCAGTCCTCCCTCCCCATCATGGTTTTCCAGCCTAAGACTGATGTCAAACATATGCATTTATCAGGATATTCATTTGTATTTTATACGTATGAAATCTATGATCACTGACTATTTCATCCAAAGGAAACGAATGCACACATGTTTATCAGTTAATGAAGTGAGAAACACAATATAATTCAGAAATAACTTCAGATTAAAAATTTTCTTTGCTTTTCTGGGCTTTTAGTGCTTGTCTCACCTGGAAAATAGGTACCAAGAGAGATTTACCCTGGCCTTTCTCAGTGTGGGCCAGCAGCTCTCCTGAGGATTTCCTTGCAAATCCAGGCTGCTGTAATTCTGCTTGCTATATAAAGCAACACAGATGATGAAAATCAGTGAATAAATCTATGAATCACATACAATTCAAGAAAGGGACATGGTGTGTGTAAATATGTGCGTGCATGTCTGTACACAGGAGGCTGCTATGCTTCTCTCTAATATTCTGTTCCTGATGTATTTTATCTTTTTCTCTTTGTCTCCAGCTAGTCTGAAAGATTACTGCCTGGAAGATTTTTCAAGAATCACATCTGTGAGTATCTTCTTTCATCCATCCAGTGGCCATGACTACTGTGAAGTAAAGAAGTCCCAATCTCCTTTCCCAAAATATAGCAAAAGCAGTAGTGTGTGTCCTTTTTATTCCTCTTCTTTATCTATGACATGATAGAAATGTGTCACACCAACAGAGCCCTTACCAAACAAACAAATTACCTCTTTGCTTAGGTTTTAATTCCTGATTCCTGTCGGTATACTAAATTTTCAGAGAGAGTGACATCTTCCCTTCTCTAATTAAACCTGACATAAATTCTCAACCTTCCGTGGCCTATGTGAAGTCACCAGGTCAGAAAATGTCAGACACTACAATGCTGCTGAAAGCTTTTCTGGCATGCCCACATTGGTGTCAAGATGACAATTTCATTGAGGTTACCTTATGCCCCTTGGCTTCCTGTGGGGCCTCAGGCCTCATTTGAAAAGGTCAAAGAGTGTACAGTTTAACTCAAAGATTGAGAATTTTTGGATATCTCAAGCATAGCCCTACAGTCAACGATTCATATTATACAGGTAGGATATAGAGATTTATTTAGGATATAGAGATTTATTCTTCCACTTTGAAGATTAGATGCCTGAGTACTGAGCAGGATGTCAGCCTTGTTGTCATTTCCTCTTCTGCTTTGAGGAAAGAGAGGAAAGAAAATGTCTCTTCTCCTTGTCTTTGTCATTTTTCTGGATCTTTAACTCCAAACAGTCAATGCCCTAGTGTAGTTAAACTCACAGAGCACACACCCTACTTTCTCCAAAACAAAGACTTTCCCAAAATTTCTCTACCCCTCACCCACACCTTTCTGAATACATAAAGACCAAGCTAGATTAATTAGAAACCCTCGTAGGCTTGATTAGCATTGGATAGGTGCTTTTGTCTGTTAACTATATGTGCCCCCTCAGGTGGATTGAGTCTGGTAAATATAGATATTACAGGGAATGGGAGGACAGTTTGGGTTCAGTTCAAGAGGTTGGAAGTGACCTGACCCCATGCTTTTCTCCCTTAAGTCTGACTTGTTTTACTATCTTTTTTTATTACTCTGTAGAAATAATATGCTTGAATTTTTATTTTTGTACAATATAATATTTATGATAAAGTGTAGTTAGATATCAAAATATATAGCATACATATTTGAGATATTTCTTTTTTGTTCTTTATTTAAACATCTTGATTACAAATATGATTGTGATTAGGTTTCAGTCATGTAAAGAACACCCCCTTCACCAGTGCAACATTCTCACCACCAATGTCCCAAATCTCCCTCCATCCCACCTCACCCCCACCTGTACTCTAGACAGGCTTTCCAGTTCCCTCATTCATTCACATGATTATGGTAGTTCTCAGTGTAGTTATTTCTATAACTGTACTCATCACTCTTTGTGGTGAGCTTCATGAAGTGAACTGGAAGTTCCAGCCTTTCTCTCATTGTCTCTGAGGATTGTTGCAAAGATGACTTTTATTTTTCTTAAAACCAATAGATGAGTGAGACAATTCTGCATATTTCTCTCCCTCTGACTTATTTCACTCAGCATGATAGACTCCATGTACATCCATATATAGGAAAATTTCATGACTTCATCTCTCCTGACGGCTGCATAATATTCCATTGTGTATATGTACCACAGTTTCTTTAGCCATTTGTCTGTTGAAGGGCATCTTGGTTGTTTCTAGAGCCTGGCTATTGTGAATAGTGCTGCAATAAATATAGGTGTGAGGAAGGGGTTTTTGTATTGTATTCTTGTGTTCCTACTACATCTTGTGTCTACTACATTATTCTTGGAATGGTCACTACTATTACTGCCATATTAGAATAATGCTTAATTTCAGTCTTTTCTATTTTATCATTCTGCTGGTATATAATATTTATGTTGTCTTCACATTCCATAAACACTTGAAATTGTCACAATATGATTGAGTTAAAGGATTTTTCACCTTGGAGAATGCAAATATTGAGATGACTTCAGGTTCTTCATGGGAACTTCCCTGTTATCATAGATAAAATATATCCTTACTTACAAAAGCATTGAGACAGACTTAAGCTGAGCATAGACTATGAGCAAATCTGCTTGAGAAGCTAGTGTGTGGTGGTTGGATTTCCAATGCCTTTGTGGATCTCAACTTATGTCTCCACCGCTTCACCAGTTTTCACAGAACAGTATTGTACTGTAAGGTTTTAAAATTTTTGTTTGTTTTTCACTTTTGCTTTATTTATGAGCTGTCAAAAAATTAGCTATGTGATAGTCATAAACTGTTGCTCTAAGATTGTAGTTTAGTAAAAAGAAAAAAAAAACCTCTTGATCCAAACAGCACACATATTTTCCATAACATTTCCATCACAAAGAATTGAATCTTAAAATAGTGTAAGGACTATGAAAAGTGGCATAATTCAATACAAAACAGCAACTATGGATAAATCTTCCTAAAACAGGGCAAGTATTTAAACATCCAAATAAAAAGAATATAAATACCCCTCTAACTATACAAAAAATAGAAAATCATAAGTGGTCTTTTGTTAGCTACACAGTTTCTTTATTTTGGAATCCTACCAAAAAATAGAAATAAAAATAATATGATCCTACTGTTGAATTTTCAGTTATAAGAAGTATTTAATGTTTGCTGTTCAAAATTTAGAAAGCACATGTATCTACCTAAATAGTACTTCCTCTGTTCAAAGTAATGTTTGAGTAACTCTATTTTTGGAACATTTTAATAGGATCAAAAAAAATCACAGAAGAAAAGAGTAAAGGTTATCTTGCTTGAGGAGATCCCATTCTCATCAGAATGCTCAAGGGTCAGGTTATTTATCACTTGCAAGTTAAGGAAGACAGTGACCACTTCAGACCAAGCATTTTTCTTTAGTGCCATTGGGATACTATTTATCAAAAAGAACCCTTTGGAAGAAAGTATACTTAAGAGCTTCAGAGAAATGTAGTCATAGAAAAGATGGCTTAGAACTTTGTATAATACCTAATTTTCTACCATATATTTAAATTAGAAAAGAGCATACCACAGAATATTTTTGAAGATATTCAATATGATGATAATCTATGGAAAGTTGACTAAGCTACAATGCTGAAGTTTGAAAACCAACTGATAAATCAGTAAATGCACCTGGCATTCTATTTTCAAAATATGTGTTCACATGTGTCTACCTATACTAAAACTATTATTGTTAAAGTAGTTAGCAAAACTACTTAAATTAGTTATTCAATTAAAATCTACTCTTTTAAATGTTTTACTTATAAGGCAATAGATTTTTCCACTATCTTTTCCAGAATCTAAGATTGGGCACTCATATAAGTTGTTTATTTATCTATAAATAAATTACACATCATACTTTATCTAGCTCACTTACAAGCTCTCATAAAAACAGTTATGTTTCTGTTTGATTGTTTATTCAGCCGTAAGAGAATTCTTAAAAGGTTAACAATTTTATTTCATGAGAAATATATAGCTGTCATAGATGTAAGAGAAAAATACCAAGCATTGAATAGAAAGTTTGGCTAACCAAATGTGTCCAAATATTAGGTATTATTCATATCTAATTATGTAAATTAAATAATTATAATTAATTAGATAATTCATATTGCAAAATGCAATGTTAATTAGCTGTAAAATAATCCTATAAATCTTGAAAAATATGTAGTCTAACATAGAAGAAATATTTTCTATCTGCTGCTGGTCAAATTTTCCTGTGAATTTAAGAGAATGAAAGCAAAAGTTATTTCTAAGCTACATTTAGAGACTAAATCAGTTGTAGAGTAGTTAAGTATTGAGTTAAATAGAATGTATTGTACTGGGGAAACAGTATATTGGTTAACTTTCCTTGAATTTCACCAATTCCTTTTATGATTTCCACTGTTTTGATTTCCAAGCACTCCGAGAATCAGTAAAGAGCAGAATCGGGAATAGTACACGAACACTGCTTGAATGGCCCATTGCATCTCCCACCAAATTTAGAAAAAAATAAAACAAAGAAATAAACCAATAGAAAGTAAATACTTTCATTAACAGAATTTTTCTGTATCTCATCCAACCTCATTTCGAAATTCTAGTGCCCTACTCACTTATCTAAAGATATTAAGATGGAAAGCTTAAAATTATTTTTAAAATGGGGCCTTTATTAATAAGAAGGGTATATTAATAGTGATCCAGTGTTGGCTGATCAGAGACTAAATGGGTTTTAATTACTTTCCTTATCACTTAGTGGATGGATTCTTGAACTTAGATATGTCCTGTGAGACAGGCCTTCAGATGGGGTCAAAGAGAAAGTACAGTGGGATAAGCACTTTATTTTCATGAGACTATGTTTGATAACTAGCTACTGCACAAGTCCAAGTGATTACTGAGTATATATCCAGGAGTAATCCCTAAGCATAGCCAGATGTTTTCTTAAAACTGAAAAGATAAAGATAGAATTTAATGACATATAACTTTTCATTGGAGAATTCTCTCTGTATTTGAAAACTATGTATCTGCTGCTAGGACTTTTTTTGTTTTTGTTTTTGTTTTTGGGCCACACCGGGCTGTCTGCTCAGAAATAGCTCCTGGCAGGCACGGGGGACCATATGGGACACCGGGATTCGAACCAACCACCTTTGGTCCTGGATCGGCTGCTTGCAAGGCAAACGCTGCTGTGCTATCTCTCCAGGCCCTGCTAGGACATTTTTAAAGTCATGTTTTTTCCTCTTCTTTACTGAAGTAATGCAGATGTAAGTATATAATTTTAACTATACATACCTAAATTCAACCTGCACTTTCTCTTCTCCCAATGTACCCCATTCCCTATACCCTTCCCTTTTGAGATACACTAAAATTTGTTCATCTATGTGCTGGTTGTATTTATACAGCACACATGAGTAAAATAATACCTTATCCATCTTTTTCTATCTGAATTATTTAACTAAGCTTGCAATTGTCTACTAAGTCATTTCATGTTGTTGCACAGTTTCATAGTGAAATAGTATTTTATTTGTATATATTTATTTTACTTATTTATTCACTTGATGGACATGAAACTATTTAGCTTTTTTTCTTACTTTGTTTTGGAGCCATACCCAGTGATTCTCAAGGCTTACTTCTGACTGTTCAGGTTCTACAACTGAAGGTGCTCAGGCGACCATATGATGGCAAAATTGAATAGGGGTCAGCCACATTTATTTGGGGTAACTGCCTTACTCTATGTACTATTTCTTTGAGCCTTGTTTGCATTTTTTAAATTTTGACTTCAGCAATATGTACTCAAAGCTTACTCTTGATGCTAAAATCTGGCATCGTGTGTGATATCAGGAATATAATTCAAATTAGTCTCATACAAGGCAAGTACTTTACTTGCTAAACTCTCTCTCTTGACCATACTTATCATTTTGACTATGTCAAATAATCCTAGTGCATTTAAATATCTTAATTCAATTTTTCTATTATTAAATAAATACCAGGATGTGAGATGGCTAGATCACATGGATATTCTTTTTCCTTTAGAAAAATTCAATTTCCATTATGCATTTCTACCAGCATTGTACAAAGCTACCTTTCTCTCCTTAGTCTTTCCAAAATGTATTGCTTCTTGTACATTGAATAATTTTCACAAGTATACTTTAAAACCGCAGAGCTTCTTTGATATGAATTTTCCAAATAATAAGTTATGAAGATCATCTTTCTATGTGCTTATTAACAATCTTTTGTTCAGGCATTATTATCAGGGTTATAATTGAAAAAATAACATATGCTAAATATATCAGATGTGTGTAAATAATATTAGTAACATGAATTGGAACTGAAGTGTTCTAATCAGAATTAAATATTGAAAAATAAAGATTTACTAATAACATCCAACATTTTCTAAAATCATAAAATCTTTTTATAAATAAGAGGTTAGTTGACATTACATTTAGTTAGTTCTTGTATATATTCATAAGAAATTAACAAATTCTACAAGTTTAGTAGCTGCATTTTCCCAACTGCACCATCACTGCCCTTTAGGGCTGTATGTACTTGGCAGCCATTTGATACTCATAGGTATATGTTAAATAAATGGCTCAGCCATTTGGAGAGTATTTATAAGAGTGTTTATGGTAGTGAGAATTCTGTAGTTGAGTTGAAAAATGTCACTCCACATGTTAAGAAGCAGAGTAAACAGATATGGCCTAATAAAAACAAACTATTATAGTTTTTCTTCATATAACACCTTAACTGATAAACTCATGAGATAGAGAAACATACATAGTTTTCTTCCCATCATTATCAATTGAAAAGAATTGTGATTGGTTCAAACTTTTGTCTTAACAGTAAAATTCTACTATAAAAGTATGAACACTAGCAGAGAGATAAAAGAAATTATGCCATTTATTCTTTCATGACAATTCCTGAGTCTCCTAAAGCTTCTAACACTCTTATTTATTTAAAGCAAAAAGGCATTCAGTTAGAGAATAAACTATGAATTTCTATGACAGGAAATAGTCAAGACTTTAAGGAACTGCAGGGATTAAAAGATGTGAATAAATATTTATAAATGTGAACTCAAAACTGTCACCAACAGAATTTTTAAGAGAAATTTCAGTTCAATGTTTTCCTTTTGTATAGTCAGACTGATCTTTGAACTTTAGATCTAAGAATAAAAATTGCTTTCACTTCAACATACTTCTCAGTTTACCTGTACTTTCTGGAAATAGACATTCAAATGTTGCCAAGCTAGAATTTTAGTAATCTTCCTTTTTAATGACAATGGCCTCTTTCTTTCAATCCAAGTTTGTATCTAGCACACTTGTATCTCAAGACATATAAATTCGAGGAAAAAATTAAAATTGGATTGTACTTGAATTTTAAGAATACATATGTGAATGGCACTTCCTAGTTTAAAGCATGCCATTTATTTTAAATGACTATAATATTTCATACTAATTCATATATTATTTCCATGTACTTAGAATTGGTCAATATCATTAAAGTTCTGGGTTTGTTTTGTTTTAGGATTATATTCAGTATATTTTTCTAATATTTAGAATCCTGTTGATCTAGTTGTACCATTTATAATCATTCATCACAGTTGTCTTCCAATCAACTTGATATATTTTTTTACCAAAATTAGATTCCTTACCAAAATATCTCCTAGTGGAATATGAGATTTATTCTAGATCAGGGATCAGTATGTGTCTCTTATTTTTCATCTATTTTTATATCAGTAAGTATTTCAACAATCCTATTTTTACTTTACTTAATTCTGAAAGCAGAGTGAATAGGGATGCTTCAAAATTGTGCATGACCTGGGTCAGCATGTTAGCATAGTGGTAGAGCATTTGCCTTACATGAAGCCTATCTGGGACAGACCTGGGTTTGATTTATGGTATCCCATATGGTCCACCAAGCCAAGCCTGCCAGAAGAGATTTCTGAGCACAAAGCCTAGAGTAACCCCTGAGTGTCATCGGGTGTGGCCAAAAAAATCCTAACCCAAAACAAACAAACAAACAAAAAAACCAAAATTGTATATGATAGGGATACAGGTGATTCAGATTGTATGTATGTATTTTTAAACTGCATACCCTGAATTAAATGCTTGGTAGACTGTGCACTTTTGGTAAATCCCAATATGCATCAGTGCTGACACTAAGAGGAATTAATGCTATATATAGTGCTTCAGATATATTAGGATACACTCTGGCTTTGAAAACCCCGACAACTTTAAGAAAGCTTTTGCATGTTTCATAATGGCCTAGAATGTAAGGCTAGAATTAGGCACTCTTACTTTATCACCCCATATTACTGGTTCAGCATAAATACATTTTTTTTTGTTTGGGGCCCATCTCCTGTGGTTCCCAGGACTTCCTAACAGCTATATACTCAGGAATCACTCCAAATAATGTTTAAGGAACCACAGGGGATGTTGGAGTCAGCCATGTGCAAGGCAAGAGCCCTACCCACTGTACATTTCTCTGAGAATGGGTAACATCAAAGAGACTAATGACAAGTGTTACTGAACATTTGCAAAACATAGAACAATGTTGGTGTAACTGTAAATGGGTTGATTTTATAGAAAAAAGGAAGAATAAGTTTCTACAATTCTACTTAATATTTAAGTGTAAGTATCATATTATTGTGAAGTTCAGTTTCTGTTAGTGTACATAAAGAAAATGAAATCAAAATCTCAAAAATATATCTGTGCCACTCTTCTGGTAAAACCATTATTGACAACAAACAAGATTGCTAACTCCCATGATCAAGTGACTAAAGAAAACGTGCTAGGATATCTGTATACAATGAAGAATTTAATCTAATATAGAAGGAAAGTCTGAACATTATAACCTTATGGAAGAAGCTGGAGGACATTAGGCTACTGAAACAAAGGAAACACAATCAGGCAAATGCTTCATCACCTTAATTCTCTGTGAAATTAAAACAAAATTAAGCTCATAAAAGCTTCAGAGACTGTATTGGTTGCTAGAGGTTAGAAACTGGGTTAATGGGAAGAGCATACCAAGGGTATAAAGTTATAGTTACCCAATAAACATAAGTCTGGAGTTCCTGGTGATAACAGTGAACAATGTGTTTGACTAGTTGAAATGTGCTGAGAGAATAGATCTGAACTGTCTTTCTCCATACCAGGCCACAGATTCACAAAAATGCAAGAATGCAAGATAGTAGAATTGTGAAATTATGGATGTTAAAAAATATTTCAAATATGTATTTTTAACAAACTATCAGATTGTATTCATAAATAGAGATATAATTGTTGTTTATTGAGTAAACATAAAAAATAGCCCCTTTCTTTCTCACACCCAGGCTTTTATTAGCAAGAAACAAACCATACCCTGGGGTGGAGAAGGAATACCAAGTAGGGAGGCATCCAGTAATTCCATCACTAGATCATACCTTAAGGTGGAGTATGAATATTGATTAGGTTAAACAAGTAGTAATCTAACACATGGGGAGACATTTCTGGTTTCATTAAGTTAAGTTTCAGAGAACATTTCCATGTAGAGAGTGTTTTTCAGAGACAATATAGCTGATAAGGCATTTAGTTTATGGTTAACCCAAATTAATTTCTCTTTTTTGTGGTGTGGTCAGCAAGCTTAGTGGTTCTTCTGTCTTACTTTTGTACTCAGGGATCACTCCTGGCTGTAATCTGAGAGCCATATAGGATGCAGGGAATCAAACTTGGGCTTGCCATATGCAAGGTAAATGCTTATTCATTATATTAAGGATAAAATAAAAATGCAATCAATGAACCAGATTATATTTCTGTTTCCAAACAACTTTTATTTTCACAGAGTAGCTAATGTTGGTTAATTGGTAGGTATAATACTAATGCCATTTGCCTTTTCTTTTGTTTCAGTGTCTCTGTGCACTCATACTAAATAGTCAACCTCCCAATAAATTTATCATGACTTTAAGGAGGCCTAAATTAAATGTTCTACCATTTACTAGTATTCAATTCCTATAGACTTTTTAAATATAGATTATAAGGAAATAGTTAATCCAGTCACAAAAGTTTTAGGGTTATTTTCTCTCATGGGTGATTGAGGTTAAGTTTTAAGATATTTAATATTTTCTGAAATTAATTGGTTTCTGTTTTAAACCTCATGTTAGAAGTTGATGATATTTTCACTATCTGCTACAAAATAAACTAACATTGTTGCTCATCCATTGACTGAATTCAGTTGCTACTCAAAATAAAAAAATTAATAGTAAAATATCAAAGAATTTTTTTCCCAAGAACTAAACAAAACATTTTTTACATTAATATAATGAAATACTTTTTTGCTACCTGGGCATTTTAAAATAATATTTCTAGTTATAAAACTAAAATGCACTCTCTGGAGTTTTTCTAGAAATGATTTATTATTACTAGAATACTGTGATTAAGAAAATATTACTCTCAGCATATAGGCATTCACAGTGTTTTGTATCAAAGACATTGTTTTGTTGTTGTTGTTGTTGTTTAGGGGCACACACAGGGATTTCAGGGCTTACTACTTCTTGGATGTGAGCTGACGGTTAGTTCTTAGCAAGGTTTAGGATTCATGTAGGCTCCATGGATCAAATCTGAGTGAACCAGAGGCCAGGACATACTACAACAAATAAGGCACTTGCCTTACATATGGCAGGTCAAAGTTTGATTTCCTGCATCCTATATGGCTCTTAGATTCCAGCCAGGAGTAATTCCTGAGTGCAAAAGTAAGACAGGAGCACCACTAAGTTTGCTGACCACACCAAAAAAAGAGAAAAAAATTTAGGTTAACCATAAATTAAGTGTCTTATCAGCTATATTGTCTCTGAAAAGCACTCTATACATGAAAATGTTCTCTGAAATTTAACTTAATGAAACCAGAAATGTTTCCCCATGTGTTAGATTACTACTTGTCCTACCCTGGTGCTATCACTCCAGCCCAACATCTTGAAATTATTAATAAGCCTAATAATAATCTACATTTGTATTTTATAACTTTTGCTAATTTTTATAATTCTATATTCATGAAAGAAGTGATTTGATTATCTCATGAACTGAAACTCATATTCCTCTGCCCACTTCCATTTCTTACATACATAAAAAGTGTCTAGTTTTTTCTCCTCAAATCTACAAATTCTAAGGTAAAGACAAAACTTTTTGCAATACCTATAAATCTTCATGTAAAGGTAAAATATTAAACAGTAGCTTAGATGTTTAGATCTTGAGTAGTAATGTGGGTAAAGGCCTTATTGTTTCTTAAGGTACTAATTTTTTTTTGATACTAAATTGGAAAATGTGTTTATATTGGCAAGATTTTTCTCTTCATGTTAATTAATAAAGCTGAGATCATACATGCTAATAAATATTATAATCTTCTTTAAATTCTGAGACTTAGATTTTTTTTTACCACACTTTGTTTTAAGCAGGTTGGCAAATGAACACCAATTCTAGTTGATGTCTAGATGGTATGATAGTGGTGATGGTTTGTGGCAGTGATAAAATTACAGTGGTGAAGTGTTGTTTTCTATAACTAGTTTATGGCATATAGTATGTCTTTACTTGAGTTCACATTATTAGCATTTTGGTCTATTTGGGGTTCACATCTGGTCTGCTAGGCAATAACACTTGGCAGTACTTTGGGGACCTTATCGCCACAATGATCAGACAGAAGACAGGATCATACCTAAAATTACAGACTTCACTAACTATTCTTTAAAAACTGTACTAAACAGTGTGTGTTTTTCTCAACACTACTGTGATGCAAACCACTCTGGTTATTTATCAACAAGCCTTTCAAAAAATTAACTCTACAATTCAACAGTTTCAAAAGACACTTAAAAATTCATTTTTAGAATTCCCATAAAGTTGTTTGAATTTCATTTTATTGTAACTTGGTCAAACATGGGTAGTTCATTTTCTTTTAATTAGAGTGTTCTATCAAAAATAGCATAATATCAATTTAAAAATGTCTATAAATTGTAGTATCATTGAACTTACTAAAATAAGCTTATTGAGATTTCTTTTATAAAGTAGGAGTATAAATATTTTAAAATAGTTTCAATGATTAAGTAAATCCATTGGGAAGATACATAAAGAAATGAATATACAGGAATGCCTATAATTTTTATACAAAAGCATCTCTATGTAATCTAAAATGTAAGCTATTTTAACAATCAAGAAAAAACTATTTTCATGGTAGGAAACAAATATAAATAAAAAATCATTAAAGTTTATGATACTTTAATATTGGAGCTTAAATATAATGATAAGAAGACATATAGGAGTTGTAAAACTCTTTGATAACTAGGGTGATCATAATATTTCACAAGACCAATTAATTTAATTGTGCTGGGTTTTTGGTTACATTTATTTTAACAATATTTTCCTCACATAAATGAATTAAGCATTTTATCAGTACCATGCAATATGCAAAATTAAATGAATACAAATCTGGCCCCAAGAGAGCTCAGACATAAGCAGAAATAACCATATCACATTGAAGAAATTGGTTGATTTTAACATGCAGGTTTGCAAAATTGAACAAGTGTTGGAGTATTTCTTAAAAATATGTGATGCATGTATATGTACTATGTGCTTGTATAAATATATTATATGTACCTCTATATAATTTAGAGACATGCAATAGTATTACAGGATTTTTTTTTGTTTTTTGGGCCACACCCAGTAATGCTCAATGGTTACTCCTTGCTATGTGCTCAGAAATCGCTCCTGGCTTGGGGGACCATATGGGACACTGGGGGATCAAACCAAAGTCCATCCTAGGATAGTGTGTGCAAGGCAAATGCCCTACCATTTGTGTCACTGCTCTGACCCCTGAATCACAGTTTTCTAGTTATGAATGAAAACCAAATTCTGTTCTGTGTCAACATACCAGTTTTTTTTTATTCCCATAGAACTATTAAGAAACATCAACTTGTTTCAAATATGTCATTCTAGATAAAAGTACAATCTAGATAAAGGCACTTTTTGACAGATGGCCATACTTAGCATAAATTTAATTATAACATATAATCAACTTAAATTAAAAAGTAGAACTACTATGTTAGAAAATGGTCAAGTAATTAAATCATGTTAGTGCCTAGGAGTCTATCTAGGCCTGAGTCAATAGCATGCATTTATTCACCATTATAACTTTTATCTTGTCTGAGAAGTGGTCTAAATGATTTCTTTTATTTAATAGATTTAAACATGTATTTGATGGGACAGAGAGATAGTGTAGTAGGAAGGCCCTTCCTTGCCTTGCCCAGAGCTGACCTGATTTTGAACCCTTACATTCCGTTAGATAGATAATATGAGCCTCTCTAAGAATGATTACAGAAAGAAAAGCAAAAATAAATTTTAAACATGATATGATGTGGCTCAAAACTCAAATTTACAAAAATTTATTTGATGCTATTTTACCTTTAAATGTTTATATAAAGCTACAACATATAGTATTTACACTTAAAAATATTTGGTGGGGCCGAAGAGATAGCATGGAGGTAAGGCATTTGCCTTTCATGCAGGTCATTGGTTTGAATCCCGCATCCCATCTGGTCCCCCGAGTCTGCCAGGAGCGATTTCTGAGCATGGAGCCAGGAGTAATCCTTGAGCGCTGCCAGGTGTGACCCAAAAACCAAATATATATATTTGGTAAACTTTTAAAGCACAAACTTAACTTTAAATTAGAACATGATTCAAACATTGTAAAACTAACCATGGTAAACAGGATAATGCAATCCCTCAAAAGATACCCAGGACTTTTTTCAAAGAAGTAGATCAAACACTTCTGAAACTTAATTGGAACAATAAATACCCACAAATAGCTAAATCAATTCTTGGGAACAGGAATATGGAAGACATTACTTTCTCCAATTTTAAATTGTATTACAAAGCAATAGTTATCAAAACAGTATGGTATTGGACTAAAGACAGATACTCAGATTAGTGGAATAGACTTGAGTATTTAGAAAATGTTCCCAAGATATACAATCATTTAAATTTTGATAAAGGGGCACAACTGGTTAGCCTCTTTCAAAAATAATGAACTCAGACTCCCAGCTAACACCATGTACTAAGGAAAAATCCTAATGGATTACTAACCTTGATATCAGACTTGAAATTATGAAGTCTGTAGAACAATAAAAAGGTAAAACACTCCATTACATTGAGACTCCATTACATTGAGACATCTTCAAGGAGGAAACAGCACTCTTCAAACAATTGGAAACAGAGATAAACAGATGGGACTATATATTAAGCTGAGAAGCTTCTGCACTTCAAAGAAAATAGTGCCCAGGATACAAGAGTCACCCTCTGAATAGAAGAAATTATTCACCAAATACCCATCAGATAAGGGGCTAATATCCAAAATGTACAAGGCTCTGACAGAACTTTACAAGAAACAAAACTCATAAAAAATGGGGAGAAGAAATGAACACTTGTCAAAGAAGAAATACAAATGGCCAAAAGATAGATGAAAAATGCTCCACCACTAATCATCAGGAAGATGCAAATCAAGGCAACTATGAGGTACCATCTCACACCACAGAGATTGGCACACATCACAAAGAATAACAATAAGCAGTGCTGCAGGGATGTGGAGAGAAAGGAACTCTTATTCAGTGCTGGTGGGAATGCCATCTAGTCCAGCCTTTATGAAAAACAATGGAGATTGAGTCCCATATGATCCAGGTTATATCACTCCTATGGATATACCCTACGAACACAAAAATACAATACAAAAATCCCTTTCTCACATCATTATTCATTGCAGTGCTATTTACATTAGCCAGACTCTGGAAACAACCAAGATGCCCTTCCACAGAGGAATGGCTAAAGAAATTGTGATACATATACACAAGGAATATCATGCAGCCATCAGAAGAGATGAAGTCATGAAACTTCCCTATACATGGATGTAGATGGAATCTATTATGCTGATTGAAATAAGTCAGAGGGAGAGAGATAGACACAGAATAGTCTCACTTATCTTTGTTTTTTTTTTTAATAAAGTAAAGACATTATTGTAATAATCTCAGAGTGAAGGGCAGGAAGGACCAGCTCATAATATGAAGCTCACCACAAAGGGTGGTGAGTGCTGTTAGGGAAATAACTAAACTGACAACTAGCATGACAACATTAACGAATGAAAAAAGTTGAATTGCCTGTCTCAAATACAGGCAGGGGTGGCGGAGGAGGGAGATCAGGGGCATTGATGATGGGGATGTTGCACTGTTGAACGGGGATATTTTATTTATGACTGAAACCCAGCTACAATCATGCTTGTAATTATGGTGCTTAAATAAAAATTTTATTTAAAAATAAAAAGAATAAAAAGGAAAAATTTAGAAATTCTCTTAGGAAGAATATGTGTTATCTTCTTTATTTTTGCATGTATTTAATGCCTTTCTGCTTGGCTGATTAGGTATGCAAACCTTGAATCTGAATAAATAGAAAAGAATGATTTCTTATTGTGTAGTTTTTTTTTTTTTGGTCTTAGAGCAAAGTTATTTACTCAAATGGCAGCAATAAAGAATACAAAGGATATTATCTGTATTTCTACCTCTGGGGTTTATTTGAATTTTCATCAAAAATATGAAAAGTAGAACAAAGAATATTTGTTTTAGAAGGTAACATTTTTTTCTGTTGTATGTTATATAGTGATTGAAAAAATAAGCAGTTGATTTTTTTAAATTACTGGGAGATTGTTCATCTTGCACATAACTGACCCAGGTTCAATTATCAGCATGCCATAAAGTCCCCTGACCCTGCTAGGAGCAATCTCTAAAAGCAGAGTCAGAAATTAGCTCGGAGGTATCAGTGTGTATGACTGATACACCAAAGATTAAATAAAAACATAAATACATAAAAAATAAAAGTACAATATTAACTTCCTCATAAAAGAAGTTTGAAAACTCAGAAATTAAAAATCAGCATAAAATTGTCTATAATATATAATTCTAGCTTATAGTACATGAGAAAGGTACATTTGCTAATATATAACTTAGTATTTATTTTATTTAAAATAAGTATTAGGAGAAAACAATGTGCCTTTGAATTACAAATAACAATGAAAAGAAGGTAGGGATTCAGACTTGTTTTAGTAAAAACTCAAATAGTAATCATGTCCAAATAAAGAGATTCTATTCTCTTGATTTATATTACTACATAAAAATCTGTTGAAACCTAATTTGTCATACATTTAGGAGATAATTATCATAGAGTTTTAGAATGTAAGGGGATTGCTTTACTAAGCATTTTAAAATGTAATCCTTTCTTGTAATGTCAAAGTAAAATCAAAGTATCTATTTTAAAAGGGGCATGTCCTCTATAAAAGGAAACTATACTTCAAAGTCAACTAGAACCAGTCTATTCCGTTAATAGTTTGAATTTTAAATGATTTAATTCTTTATAACACTTCAGAAAATTTATCAAAAGTGATCCTACTTTAAAACTTTGTTTCTATAATAATATTTGTGAAATCACATAATGCCTAGAATCTAGAAAAAGAGAAAAGCAGATAGAGAGTCATGTACAGAGAAACCTATTGATGAGAATCATTCATATAATATAATAAATATTTTGTTAGTTTCTATTTTTCTGCATGTTACTTCTATTTATTTTCTAGAAATAATGTATTTATTATGGATGTTATTATGGATTAAAATGTTTGAATATTTTAATAACCCTGTGAAATATGTAAGATGCTGTACTAATTTAAATAACTTGCTAATTCGTCTATACAGTGGGTTAACAGAGATTTAAAGAGAAGTTTGTTCTTGTAATAGTAAATTTTGCAATATCAAGGATCTGATGAGATTTGAAAATTTTTTATTCGAGTATCAAAAGTTATTTTATCTAAAATATGTGATTTCATATTTTATGTTAAATGTTTACCTCACTCCAATATATATTTTACAGACTACAAGATACTGTTTTTGTATTTTGAATAATTCAAAGAGAGAATTTAATACTTTTTATGAAATATTTAGCCAATAAGATACTTTTAAAAGTAAAATTGTTCTTGTCTTCTGTTCTATTCTTCTGGTTCTATGTTATTGATAAAAATAAAGTCCTCATAAGCATCATAAAATGTGTTCTCTTAAATAAAACAAAAAGAGGAGGTTGATTTTCAACCCATGTAATAGAATAGCTAAAAAGGACACAGTGTTTATGATTCTATTTTTCCAATAGCAATATATGATTTTGAGATGGGACTACTTGAGAGATTAGTTTATGCAGAGAATATAGCAATTTGATTTTTTTAAATCAATTTTTTTGTGTGTAAGGAATCAATGAAGTACATTTCTCCTTAATATTGAATTTGGAGTAGATGCTTTTGGAGTATGCTATATACTAATTCTAGTGTTAATCTGCAATGTATTATTTAAAATTTTAATTTATAATATTTAAAATGTTGAATCAACCTTTAAAATGTTAAGCAATACACATACACCCCTGAACCATTGATCATCTACAGAAACAACCACAATTGTCTATAACACCACCAGGAAGCAAACCTCTGCCAGGGAAGACCCTATTGCTACCCTGGCATTGACTTACTCCATACGACTCAGCAACAGCAACAACCTGCTTGCAGGACAGGACACTCCACATCTAATGGTGAGGCAAAACTAGAGGATGCCCCACATCATACTGATTATGATGAAGAAAATGCACAGAAACCAGAATCTTTAACTACAGAAACTTGATACCAACAACAGCTAACGTGCAAAAAAATTTCACTGGGAAAACAGAGAATGACTCACGGCTTGGACAACCTATTATGACTGGAACCCAGAGTCAGTCTTATGCCAGAAAACTTCAGAGATAAGATATCCTTGTATTTAGGCCAAGACTTTTTTTCTTTCCATTTTCACCATATTTTGTTGGGACTATGCAAACAACAACAACTGCCACTCTCACACCGTTATTATTTTTTTAACTCATCCTTTTTTTTTTTTTAAAAAAAGAGGGCTTACTAAACTTCCTGCTGGTGCTTTAATAAATTCATTGTGATTCAATAATTTTCAAAAATATACTTGCTACTAAATTTTTTCTTCTTTTCTTTTTCTTCCATCTCTTTAGTTTTTCTTTCCATTTTCTATTTTTTTTTAAATCGTTGCTTTGGTCTTCCTAAAACAAATGTATTCTGTTCAGTTATATCCATTATGTAATGCATTTTCTTTAAATAAATCAAAAATAAAAATAAATAAATAAATAAAATGTGAGGCAATAAAGCATCATTATTTCAATTTTGTTAAATATACATCACCCTGGAAATCTGTTGGATCTTAGTCTCAAATGTTTCTGAGTATAATCTGAAACTACATGACAGCAATGACCCTTTACAACAGATTTTCTTAAGACTGGGTCCTTGGTGCGTTAGAGATAGAGCACTAGCAGGGCGTTTGCTTTGCACGTGGCTGACCCAGGAGGAACCTTGGTTTGATTACCGGTGTCCCAAAAAGTCTCCCAAACCAGGAGCCATTTCTGAGCACTTAGCCAGAAATAACTCCTGAGAATCACCAGGTATGGCCCAAAAGAATAAAAACAAAACAAAACAAGCAAACAAAAAACTGGGTCTGTGCAAGCATGTTCCAGGAAGAGAAGATGAGATGTCATTGGCATTTTGTCACCAGGTATCTGGTGTGATTTAATTTAATCGCACAAATTAAAGTGTTAGATTTTGATTAGTCTTTTATTTGTAAGAAATTAATAGAAACAGATGAATTTATATGACAAATGTTAATTCTTGTTGAGCTGAATTGTAAAGGATGTAAAGCCCCACATTCCATCTTCCTACTTCTCTTTATTATTACACCACTATACTTGAGAGAGAAATGTGTGCCAGTGAGAAGAAAACTTACTAAAAAAGAAAATAAGCATGGAATAGACATAACAAATGCTAAAGGATAATAAATGGGCACATTCAAATTTCTTCTCAGTTTTCAAGTAACTAATTCTACTTCATCCAGGAAGAAGGAATCAGCATCCTGGAATCTTGTGACCCACAGAGGACTCAGGGAAGAATGGGGCAATATTTTCATTTCATTCAGCATGATTTTGTCAGAATGTTGATGAGAAAATGCAATTGGCTCAAATTCAGTCTCAGAGTATGCTGTTGATAACAGTCTCCCATTATTTTTTATGAGAATTCCCTTTGCTCCCACACTCCAAAGAAAGAAGGAGATTGTCATTGCATTTTTCCTAGAAGTCTCAGACAAGTCAAGTGTGGCATGGCCTGCTCTTGACTACTCCACGCTAGCATCACCTTTGTCCTCTCATCTTCTAAATAGGTTAGAATAAATAGGTTACTTAGGTTAAATTGCTAGTTCCCTACCTTGGATAAGGAGAATAGGCTAATTACTACAATAAATGGGCTAAAAAGTTAATAGGTGAATAAATAAAGGTATTTTGTTGTAGCTTATATTTTGAATTATTATTTTCAAGTTTAGAGCTATTTTTATGAATTATAAATATGCAAAAACTGAATTCGTATTTATATGAATTGATCTATGGGAAAGGTAGATTTGTGATGCATTCCTTTGCTTAAGGTCCCAGTTTCCCAGAAGTTTTCCACAACTTTTTCCCACTACTTCTTTTATAGACTGGGTTTGAAATCTCAAGGGAGCAGTATATATATATATATATATATATATATATATATATATATATATATATATATAACTCTCCATTGAAAAAGACAATAAATTAAGTAATAATATCAGGGAGTCAAAAATTCTATCCAGCCATAAACAACTATTCAATTTAAATTTATTGACCAAGAAATATTTAAGTATCATTTCTTTCCTTGTCCAATTAGACAGACATTAGAAACATTGTCTTGTTCACATCCTAATAGCTACTCATTCCCATTTGGACTTAATTATTATCTTATTTTTTGTTTGTTTGTTTGTGCCACATCTGGCAGGCCTCGGGTTACTCTTTGCTCTTCGGTCAGAAATCACTCCTGGCACTGAGGGAGACCATATGAGATGTTGGGGATTGGACCCAGATCAGTCCTGGTTTGGCCGCGTGCAAAGCAAAATGCCCTAACACTGTGCTATCACTCTGGCCCTGTTTTCTTACTTCAAAAATACCTTGTTAGTATGAATACTATGTTGAACATTATAGTTCATCAATATAGCTATTGATGAAGGAGGTGGAAACCAAAAACTGGCCCTGTGGAAAGATTGTGGAAGTTTAATGTGTAGATCCTGGAGATGGGTATTATTTAACCAGTTGATCTCAGAGGAACAAATCATCATCTTTCTTAGTCACTGGTCCCAGACTGGTCAAATCAGTCCCTTTTTCTCTGGACCATGAGCATCAATTTCTTCTAACTTGTTTTCCCAACCAGCCCTACATAAGCAATTTTCCCATCCTGAAATCAAGATAGAATTGAGGATAAGAATTCAACTGTCTTTTCAAGTTGCTATTTACCTAAATTAAATTAACTTTTGTTTTGATCGTTAATTATTAGTATCAAACCTTATCTCTCAAGTAATTGACCTTTGAGCCATAAGTAACCTAACAATGTCTCACAATACTTTGAAGAAAAGTTTGAAATGGATATGAAATATTGATGACCTAGGAGAAAAATTCAGAAGGTAAAGCCTTATAAATGTACTAGATATAATTTACTTTTGTCCTTATAAATACACTACAGACATTTTCCTTTCTGCATGAACTAAATAAATATTTCTGTAGATTTGTTCTGTTATACATATTCTGCTTCATGATATTGTCCTTTCCAATATGCCCTTCATTTTAAATACATTGCAGTTATATTATTTTTGTTTTCTGATGCATAAGGAATTGCATAAACAGAATTTAAATTTTTTTAATTTCTGTATTTAAACAGAAATATGGTGCCTAAGAGAAAACACCCTTCCACAAAATGACATTTAAATTTCAGCTATTAATTCAGTCTTTCAGTCTCTCTCTCTCTCTCTCTCTCTCTCTATATATATATATATATATATATATATATGTGTGTGTGTGTATACATATATATATATATATATATATGTATGTATGTATATATATATATATATATATATATATTCCAGGAAAGTGAAGTAGCATCAATTCAAAAAAATAAATGAAGAGGATGTTAAATTTTCTCTTGTAGCTAATATTTTAATTAGTGGTTTTTGTTGAAAAGGAGTTTCTTCTGAAGTATTTTTCTTGCCAGAAAAATTGCATGGAAACATTTGTGGTTATTGCAATCTGGTGAAAATGCTGCTATTAATATCTGTGTAATGACCAGAGATCCTGCCAGATGGAATTTGTCACACATTTAAGCAATTAAAACAATTGATGTTGTGGCACAAATGTCAAGGGGATTGAAAATAGAGGACCTTAATTTTCATTGAGAACTTCATGTATGCCCAAATACTGAATTATTGCAATCTACCAAAATAGTACATGGATATTATCTGTTTTTTATAGAGTGCTTTGACATCCTCAAAAAAAAAAAACTTGCTCAATGAACAAAGCACAGTTACATCCTAAAACAGTAGCAATAGTTCCTAACTCGAAGATCTAATTATAGTATTGAAGTAACAACGAAAACCCTTGGGTGTGACTGGTGTGGAAAAAAATGCAACTTGGTACTATGCAGAAATCCAGACATTTATAAGGCTAAATATTTATTTCAAAGTACCAGCAATCATTATTTAGCAACTTACTTTTAATTTTTTGTTAATGGTTAAATGCTTACCACATGCATTGAGAATATGGACTTCCTTGTTTGGAAACATTAACCAGAAAGGGAGAAAAACATTTGTCAAGTATGTCAACATTTGTCTAAAGGAAAGAAATTCAAATATAGACATATGGAAACAATATCTGTTTGTATGTCTGCAGATGCTTTTGACAGTATATTTTTCATATTGTGAAGGTGGATTTTTCACAAAGTTTAAAAAAAAAACAACACAAAGAGTGGTGATTTCAGTTAGAGAAATAACTACATTGACAACTAACATAACAATGTGAATGAATGAGGGAAGTGAAAATCCTGTCTCAAATACAGGCGGGATTGGGGGTAGGGAGATGGGAGATTTGGGACATTGGTGATGGGAATGTTGCACTGGTGAATGGGGGTGTTCTTTATATGACTGAAACCCAACTTCAATCATGTTTGAAATCAAATTGTATAAATAAAGATATAAAAAACACATCATTGGGGGAAATTACTGTCACTATGCTGAACTTGGAATGTTATTATGTTCATTCCATATCCTATTAATACTGTCAGACTTTTCAGCATGCTCTGTAAGAAAAACACTAAAATTCTAGCAATGACATTTCAATATAATATGTTAGCATAGAACAAATACTCACCTGTAAATACAGATGCATATATATGCATATCTGTATATATCCAAATAAATTTGAAATTTCAATTATTCAGTTGTCCCATATTGTAAGAAAACATTAATTTAAACCTTTTATGATAAAATGTATTTGAGTATCTTGATCGATTGTTTTGAAGAATTTTACATAATTTTGTTGACTGAGAATTCATAGTAATCTGCAAAGATAGTTTGAATTAAGAACTCATATCTTTAATTACTAAAATTTAAAGCTTGATCTGTTTCTGTCATGTAAGACAGCAACAAAAAATTCACCTTAAAAACAATAGTGATAAAACTACTTTTATTGTTATTTGCCATGTAAAAGTAGGTTTAAAACTTATAATAGCATTTTCATAGGCCTAAATTGCTACATATTAAAGGACTGTACTCTGGAAATGCTTCAAAAATTCAAGATTTGGCCTCATGTTTCACCAGTAAAAGATGGTGAGTTGACCATAGTCAACAGACCTATCTCAGATGACTTTGTTTAGTGAAAGTAAGTAATTGCAAAGGGTAACTGCAATAATCTATAAAGATTATAAGTAAACATGATTCCCTCAGGAATCACAAATCTCTATTCTGCTTTTTTGTAAAAGATGAGTTGCCTTTAGATTAGATGTGTTCTAAGTCTGGTCTAGTTATACAAAATTATGCTTAAGCATAATTAAAGAAAATTTTAGGTACATTTTTGAGGCACAAGTCTCTGGCATGAATCCCAACTATTTGCTGATACAATTTTTAAGTCCAGGTACATCTACCACTGTTTAGTAACATTTGCATAGTTATGGAAAAATGTAGCATATGACCTACATTTATCCATCATGATGTTCATATATTTCCTACTGGTTGCAAACTGAAGAAAGAGTGAAATATTTATTGTTCTTTCTTGATTCATCAGCAAGTGACTAATCCCATACTTTTTTCTCAAGCTTCACTGCCTAAGAATTCCTATACTCCAAAATTATCTTCCATTGTCAACTTATAAATATAAATAGATGAAGAATACTAAGTGCAACCTTTTTTCTCTGGCATCAAAATTAGTAAAGAGGGGCTGCAGTGGTGGCACAAGTGGTAAGACACCTGCCTTGCTTGCACAGAGCTAGGACAGATTGCGGTTCAATCCCCCGGCATCCCATATGGTTCCCCCAAGCCAGGAGCAATTTCTGAGCACATAGCTAGGAATAACCCCTAAGTGTCACTGGGTGTGACCCAAAAACCAAAAAAAAAAAATTAGTAAAGAACATGTTATTAACTCAGAAATTACAATTATATCAATATTTTATTAGTATTTTCATTAGTATATATGCATATGAAGCATATATATAATATGAATAAATGATCATTGTAAAGTTATCGTACTTTTGTTGTTGTTTTTGGTTTCCTTTTGGGCCACACCTAGCTCTGTTCAAGAGTTAATCATGGCTCTGTGCTCAAAGTTCATTCCTGGTGGTGCTCAGGGGAACTTACGGGATAACAAGGAATTGAACCTAAATGGGCCACATGCAAAGGAAATACCCTACCCACTGTACTATTGGTATGGCCTCTATTTTACATTCTAAATGAAGTAAAATTTCAATATTTTTTTTTAAGTTTCACACTCAAGTTTTAGTGTACTGCCCATAAGTAATTTTCGGATGTATAAATGGGAAGAAAAGCAATGTGCACAATTAGCTCTGTGAACAGTATAAATTGTTCTACAGAATAATACTTTCAAAGAAACATCCCCTCTGGCTTCTTAGAAGAAAGTCCCAGTTCTCACTTTTGAACACCATCTTCTTTGTGAAACATCTAAAAATTTAGAGATATTGGTGAAAACAAAGGATCTAGGTCATTGTCTGACAAGTGTTTGTAAAGAACTTATTTAAGACAGTCCATTGTCGATATTTTCTAATTTAAATTTTATTTTTACATGCATATCACCTAATCTTATGAAATCAGAGGTTAATATTTTATATTATATAGGTATGAATAATGCCTGGGATAGTTTACAGTGATATTGCAAAAAGATATAACATTGTTATAGAAGTAAAAAGAGAAAGGGTAGATAATCAAGATTTCTGAATGTTTTTAATCTCAATGTCATGGAGTGTTTTACCTACTTGTTGTTTTATATAGTTTATGATTTTGGGTTTGATATCAAAGTCTTTAATTCATTTGGATTTAAACATTGTGCATAGTGTTAGATGGAGGTCTGAGTTTTTTTTTTTTTTTGGTTTTTTTTTTTTTTTTTGCATGTTCCTGACCAGTTGTCCCAGCAGCACTTGTGAAGAGGCTTTCCTTGCTCAGTTTTCATTTCTTGCCTTTTAATCAAAGATGAATTGATTTATGTCTGGGAACATTCTCTGAATACTCAAGTTTATACTGTTGATTTGAGGATATATGTCTTTATTCCAATACCAAGCTGTTTTAATGACTATTGCTTTGTAAAATATTTTAAAGTGAGGGAAAGTGATGCCTCCCATATTATTTCCTAAAATTGCTCTAGATATTGCTGGTGTTTATTATTTCAAATGAATTTCAGGAGTGTTTGAAATACTTCTTTGAAGAATACCATGTGTATCCTTAGAAGAATTACATTATAACTGCAAAATGCTTTGGGGAATATTGCCATTTAATAATGTTAATTCAACCATGAACAGAGTATGCATCTCTATTTCTTTGTGTCCTCTTTTATTTATTTTTTTTTTTTTTTGGTTTTTGGGCCACACCCAGTAACGCTCAGGGGTTACTCCTGGCTATGTGCTCAGAAGTTGCTCCTGGCTTGGGGGACCATATGGGACACCGGGGGATCGAACCGCGGTCCGTCCAAGGCTAGCGCAGACAAGGCAGGCACCTTAACTTTAGCACCACCGCCCGGCCCTCTCTTTTATTTCTTGAAGCAGTATTTTGTTGGTTTCTTTGTATAGTTTTTTTTAAGTCTTCAGTTAACTTGACTCCAAGTATTTGACTTTGTGTGGCACTAATGTGAATGGGATTTTTTTGAAACTAAAGTCATCTTTAAGGAGGAAATGGCAATCTTCAAACAAGTGGAAACAGAGATAAACACATAGGACTATATTAAGCTGAGAAGGTTCACCTCAAGAGAAATAGTGAGGAGGATACAAAGGCCACCCACTAAATGGGGAAACTATTCACCCAATACACATCAGATAAGGGGCTAATATCTAAGATATACAAGTTACTGACAGAACTTCACAAGAAAATAAATCTAACACCATCAAAAAATGGGGAGAAGAAATGAGCAAATACTTCCTAAAAGAAAAATACAAATGGCAAAAAAAAAAAAAAAAAAACAAACCCATGAAAAATGCTCCACATCAGTAATCATCAAGGAGATGCAAATCAAAACAACAATGAGGTACCATCTCATGCAACAGAGAGTGGCACACATCACAAAGAACAAGAACAATCAGTGCTAGCAGGGATGTAGAAAACAAAGAACTCTCATTCACTGTTGGTGGGAATGTTCCAGCCTTTATGAAAAACAATATGAAGATTCCTCAAAAAACTGGAACTTAAGCTTCCATATGATCCAGCTATACTACTCTTTGGGATATACCCCAGGAACACAAAAACACAATACAAAAATGCCTTCTGCACACCTATATTCATTGCAGCACTATTTAAATAGTTAGAATCTCAGGAAAAAAACCAGATGTCCTTCAACAAATAAATGGCTAAAGAAACTTGGTACATATACACAATGGAATAGTATGCAGTTTGTCAGGAGAGATGAAGTTATAAAATTTTCTTATACATGGATAGACATGGAAACTCTTAAGCTCAAAAAAATAAGTCATTAGAGGGAGAGAGATAGACACAGAATAATCTCACTCATCTATGGGATTTAAGAAAAATACAAGACTTTGTAATAATACACTAGAAAATAGAGAAGAGGACTGGAAAGACTGGCCTACAGCATGAAGCTTACCACAAAGAATAGTCAGTTCAGTTAGAGAATAAACTACACTACAATGTCATGGCAATTGTAGTCAGTGAGAGAAATAGAATGCTTGTCTCAAATTCAGGCAGAGGGGTGGGGGAGGTCTGATGGTAGGAAGGTTGCACTGGTGAAGGAGTGTGTGTGTTCCATTTCATAACTGAAACCCAACTACAAACATGTTTGTAATCATGGTGCTTAAATAATAATATTAAAATATATTTCTGCAGTCAAATGCTCTATTACTGAGCTATACCCCTTAAAATATATTTCTGAATAATTGCTATAGATGACATCAGATTGTCCTAGAGTTGATTCTGTGTGGGGTTTTTTTTTTCCATGCTCAATCAGATTGATCATCTTGTAAGGTGTCATGCACCTTTAGGAAATATAAGAAACAGTTTAACGGAAAGATCTATAAATTATAAGCAAGAATCTCAGGAGAGTTTTGTGGAATTGAGTTTACAGTTTTAGACATAGAGATTGCTGTTGAAGTTCTGTGAGTTACAAATAAAGAACATAGCAGTGAAGACATCCAGTGTTTTAGTGAGTTCTAGCCACTACTATCCATTATAACAACATCACTCCCAAAGACTTCCAAGACTATATTTAGGGATATCTGCATGTGTGTATACACTCGTGCACTCATGATATTTTGATATCAGTAAGTGTTGAGGGAAATTTGAAAGGGAAATCTCTTGGCCTAGGAGATATAGGTCTTTCCACCCTTAAAGTATACTGTCATGGGAAGAACTATAGGTTCCAAACATGCACATTGTTGAACCCTCAGGTCCTTTTATGATGCCAGGAAACATTCTTCTCAAAGTGGTTGTCAGAATCAGTCCTCTGTAAGTAGAGATCCTGGTATTTGCACAGGTCAAAAAATAGTCTAGGATAGAGTCTTTCTTTATGTATACACAGGTTCTGATATGTTGCAGTTGTTATATTCATTCTGTAATTACTGATCTTGGTTTTAGAGCAGATCTTAGGATAGAACCTAGGAGAGAGTCTTTCCTTACGGTTCCAGAAGTTCTATTCTATCACTGTTGTCATAGTCAGATCTCTGGGATTAGAGATCTTGGTTTTTACATAAATCCTAGGACAAAGACTAGGTTAGGGTCTTTCTTTTGGTCCCAGGGAAAGTTCTGCTTAATCAAGGTTGTCAATGTCAGTCTTCTGTAGTTAGTGATCTTGGTTTTTGCACAGATCCACAGAGGAAATGTCTATTGATTTCATTTTCCCATTAGGTGATGAAGTAGGACAATCTGCTCTTAGATCAGGTTGTTTCTGTTTCCTTGTCATCCAGCTGTCATATAAACTTGGTGCAAGATGAGGTATTGGGTTTTCCTGGAGGTTGCTTGGTTCATGGTACTGTTGTAGGGAACTGTGTCATTCTACAGTTGGGATCTGCGGTTCAGGGTTGGATGGTCACTGTTTAATCACATGGAATCTAAGTTGAGTCCCCATGATGAACGTCAAGGTGAGAGATGCCCTTGTATTATAAAATATATGGGTTCTTATGCTTAGTAGTTAAGAGCTTGTTTCTATACATAAGATTTTCCCTTTTGTTAGTATGCCTATGCAAAAGGGAAGGGTGCCATATTATATTGCTGATGCATTTGGGGATAAGAATGTCAGGTTATACATTCTTCTTTGTGTCCTGTTTTTGATCTGAGCTTTTATCCCAAGCAGGACTTTTTCTTCTTGAAATTTTTCTTCTTGAATTTCATGCCAAGCAGAACCAAATCCAGTGATATATATATATATATATATATATATATAATTAAAAATAAATATAAAAGCTAATGAATATAAAAGAACAGAGGAGGCTACCTGTACCTTTGGAAATAAGCACACTAAGAAGAAGTATAACTATGTGGTATTAAACATACAAAAATATAGATATCTCCATTAAATCTGTTGAGAGATTCTTGGGGAGATGGTGAGATCCAGGACATATTTTTTTTTTCCCACACCATGTTCTTATTTAGTTTAAGAAATGGTTTGCGGTAATAAGTAATCAGGTAGTGTCCTTGGGCTGAGGATCCTTTTGGAGCTGAATCTGGTAGCATGCAAAAGTCACAATTGGAGGAGAATGTGAGAAGAAGGGCTGCATAGAATGAGTCATTGGGAATGGTGGTTGCAGTTTCATGCCATAGCCCGAGATGACTGAGAGAGTGTCTTTTCAATTTGGGAGCTGGGTGGTGACTTGTTAGGGCAGGAGACATCCATCTCTGTACCTAATGAGTTAAGAACTGAGGGAAAAGAGGGTTAAAAGGGGGTGGGGTTGATGGATCAGGATTGGGATTGGAGGAAAAAGAAGGAGTTCTGAATGTGGAGAGGAGGGATAATATTTACAAGGGGCTATATATACTATAGGCATAGATCATTTGCAGTATAGGCTGGGCATATATAGAGGCATCCATTATATACAAACTCATGCCCGCTTATAGACAGACATTAGAGAACTATTCATCAGTTTTTGCTGGGGGCCTGACCCTCACAGGATGGGTCTGAGCACTTAAGAAACAATTGCCTTAAAAAAAGATAAATAGCTAAGATATAGATATGGAGATAAAGAAAATGAAAAAAAAGATAAGAGGGAAAAAATAAAGAAGAAATAAATAAGTAATAAAAGAAAATGTAACTTGCGCTGGCAACTTGGAGTGGGAAGGTTTTCCAATTTCTATGCAGTTCAGAGATAACAGGGGTGAACTTTACTAAATGGAGCTTTCAGGGTTAGATTGTGCCTGGAGTATTTTAAGAAAAGCATAATTTTCACGTCTAGAGTGCTAAACAATATGGTAGTGAACATTATAATAGCTGTCTACCCTATGTAGTCTCATCTGCCTTATCTTGTGCATTGAGACTCCTTTTTAAAAAGAAACTGTCAGCATGGGCTTTATAATATCATAGAAACATATGTTGGATTGAAGAAGAGGGAAGAATAGAAGGAAAGAAGACAAAAAAGAAAAGGAAGAATAAAAAGGAGAAAAAAAAGAAAAGGGAGAAAAAAGAAAAAAGGGAGAAAGGATAATAAATAGTCATTTATATAGATATACTCTATGAGTGGGAGCTGTAATATAAATCTGTAGTACGCAGTTGTCTGTTCCAGTGGTCTCAATGGTTATATGCTTTAGGTCCTAATAGAAGACATAATCAAAAGGAGATGGGTAAATTGTAGTATTTTATCAAGACATTGTCATAATGGGCATTGTATATGGTGCCTAGTGTGATTGAGCAGCAGGTTGCAAAATTAGGGTATCCACCCTATATCTTCAAGAAATTCTGTGAACAAAGAAACGGAAGAATACTCTTTTTATTACTCACAAGTTAAGTTCTCAGAACCAACTTTTCTTTACTCACTGTTAGTCTTACAATACATAATTAAAAATAGATTTTACATTTTTATTACTCTCTTAGTGATACAAAATTTTGATCATAAAATTATGATTTAAATATATTATTTTGTAATTTTATAAAAATTTATATAAGTGTATAAAGTTTATAATTTAAAACCCTCTTAGTAATACAAGTACAAATATTTTTAATAAGCCTATCCTATTAGAATCGCTATTAGAATCGCTTTCAAGAATTTCAAGATGTACTTTACCTATCTTAATAAGAACATTATTCTTCTCTTTCTCTGAATTAACTTTCATTCAAAAGTGATAAAATTGTTGATAGTCACTGATATATATATAATATTTTAAATTATAGGCTACAGAAGATGAATCAAATTTAAATGTGTAGTTTGTAAAGATAATCATGAAGAAATTTTATATTAAAGCGCCTAACAGATCTGTTTACTTTTACATATCAATGTAAATCACTTTTATATATAAATTAAAATTTTCCTAAATAAATTGGATATCCCAAAGTTTAGCAAGCTTACAGGACATTTGGAGAATGAATATTACTATTACATTTTAGTTTGATCATTGGAAGAAAAAAATCCAAATTTTCAAGGAAGATCAAAAGCAATAAATGAAGACAAGATTGTACAGACTTCCCAAGTTTGGTACTGAGTCATGGTGTTATTATTAACACTTAAAGAATTTTTGTCAGCTTATTGAAGGATCTCTCCTTCCTGGGAGCCGGGAGTCTAGCAGGAAGAGGTTTGGCAGGCCCACGCCATGCCGGAGGCCTGCTTGGCCAGGCCTAGGGTGGGTGCGGGATTTGGGTAACCCCAGCACCCCTCTGCCGCCTTGCTCCAGATCTCCAGGGCTTCCCCGGGCCACACAGCTGGGCAAGCCGGTGAGTTGGGTCCCTTGGTGGAGCTTGAAGGTACCCTAGGCCTTCCCCCACTATCCATGCGGCTCCTTAGGGAGGGTCTGGGTGGGGCTCTGAACTTCTGTTCTCCCAGCTTCTTGAAGGATCTCTCCTTCCTGGGAGCCGGGAGTCTAGCAGGAGGAGGTTTGGCAGGCCCACGCCATGCCGGAGGCCTGCTTGGCCAGGCCTAGGGTGGGTGCGGGATTTGGGTAACCCCAGCACCCCTCTGCCGCCTTGCTCCAGATCTCCAGGGCTTCCCCGGGCCACACAGCTGGGCAAGCCGGTGAGTTGGGTCCCTTGGTGGAGCTTGAAGGTACCCTAGGCCTTCCCCCACTATCCATGCGGCTCTTAGGGAGGGTCTGGGTGGGGCTCTGAACTTCTGTTCTCCTAGCTTCTTGAAGGATCTCTCCTTCCTGGGAGCCGGGAGTCTAGCAGGAGGAGGTTTGGCTGTCACTGGTAATCTCTGTTCAGTCAACATTTTCAAAATCGCGCGGGGGGCGATAGCCCCTGCGCGCACAAGAAACATTAATAGTACTCTCACAAGAAACATTAATAGTACTCACTATCATTGAATTATGTTTTTATGTATGCAGTATGTCCATTTTGTACTCTTCCCTTTTGCATACCACTTCATAAGTTCATATTTCTCTTTAACTTCTTTAACTCCTATCATCATTACTCCTTTTTTACCCTTTCTAACTTAAGTACTGTTGAGTCCTAATTCACAGACCAAAGTGGTGCCCTAGAGTTAACACCCACCCAACTATTTTAAATGGCATAAAAAGAACACATATCTTTTCAACATTTTATGGGTGTTTTTTTGACGGCTATAACTTTTGCTAAATACTTTCTTACACAGTGATGATCCCCCCCCCAATGTTTTTTATCTTCTCTTTGTGAACTGCTCAATATGGAATTTGGTGTGAAAGAATCCCTCAGTTTAATACTTATGTTTGAACCAAGTCATGGGTCTTGTTGGAAATGTTCTTATGCCCCCATATATCTGATAGCACCACGTGGCTTTATATCTTGTTTGCGTAGGCACACTAACATGGGAAAATACTATACATACCAATAAGTTCTTATCTAATAGAAATGGGAACACACAAATCTTGTAGTGCAATGAGACCTTACACCCTGAACATTGACATAAAGACCTGGCACAGGCCTCAGAAGAATGGGCAATCTCCATTTACCCCTTGATCTACAGAAGACATTTACAAAACATCCAAGGTTGTATATAACATCACCCGGAGGCATTCCTGTACCAGGGACAACCCTACAGCTGCTCTGACATCGATCTACTCAAAAGAGACATCCCTTAACACTGAGAAGACAACAAGAACAATGACCTGCTTACTGGACAGGGCTTGCTGTATTGCCCCTTTATGGTGAGGTTTGTCTATAACATCACCTGGAAGCAATCCTCTACCACGGAAGACCCTACCACTGCTCAGACATCGACCAGCTCAAAAGAGACTTCCCATAACACTGAGAAGACTTATCAACAACGACCTGCTTACAGGACAGGGCTTCCTGAATTCCCCTTTGATGGTGAGGTGAAACGAGAAGGCACTCCACATCATGACTTCAATGTAGGACATGCAGATTCCAGAATCTTTAATACAGAACATGAGACCAACAACAGAGACTGTGTGATAAGTGTGTTGGCGCTATGGACAATGTCTTGGAGCGAACGATAACTTTCCTGAGGCCTAGAGCTGGTCTTATGCCAGGAAACTTCAGGGGTAGGATCTCTTTGTATTTAGGCCAAGGCTATTCTTTTCCATGCCTCTCATATTTTGGTGGGCCTATGCAAACAACAATTGCCACTCTAACACCGTTTTTACTGTGCTCCTTTGACTCTAATCCTTAAAACACACCCACTTAAAATTTGAGGTTAACTTAAGCTAATATGCATGTACATGGAAATGTAAAAAATACTATGCCTCTAATGTTTAAGGAGTTACGTAAGTTTGATGGCTTTAGATTGCCTTGTGTGCTGTTAAGAAATATTATAATGTGCTACAATCTGGGGACTTGAGGGAAAAAGTAATTGCACATGGATTCTGTTTTATTTATCTTAACTTTCTTTGGTGAAAGTTCAAAGTTAAGATATCAGCAAGGGGACTTCTTCTGATAATTATGTTATGGGTGATTGTCCTTCCACTGTAACTTTACCTTATCCTCTTTCTTTGCATCTTTTGTTCTCATAATTCAAAATAAAAAAATTATAAAAAAAAGAATTTTTGTTTGTGAAAATTATATAAATAGTTTTTTGGATTATAAAGAAACATTGAGGTTTCAATTACTGTAGTGAGAATCCTTCTGTATTCCTAAGATACAGAAACTAGGCCAAAACAATGGAGACCTTAATGGTAGGTGACAAGGTTGTCTCAGCAGTCTTAGAGAAAAAATATCACAGATATATATGTATATATATATACATATATATTCATTTTAATTAATGAAGTTGTTTGAGTGAGTATGACTTGGAAAATACTAATAAACATGCTGGAAAACTTATAAAGTGTCAGAAGTAATAGGTAGAGCAAAAATGCCTACATATCCATTAGTCTCAAAGTATAGCATTATAGAATATTGGAGAAAGTTTACTCTTCAAACTCAACTAAAAACTATAAAAATATTATAGAACTCTGAGTCCTGTGTGGTGGTGCAAATGGTAGGGAATTTGCCTTGCACACACTAACCTAGGATGGACCACAGTTTGATCCCCTGGTGTTCCATATGGTCCCCCAAACCAAGAGCTATTTCTGAGTGCATAGCCAGGAGTAACCTCTGAGCATCACTGGGTGTGGCCCAAAAAGCAAATATATATATATATACATATATAAAACTCAACATAAATTGTGGGATAAGTCTAAACAAGGACTATTAGCAGTCTGAATTTATAGACATCTTATAAATCTTTCTACTGATAGCATAAATTAAAGCATCACAGACATTCTGCAGTTTGCAGTCTTTTACACAAAGCTATACTTACTAACAAAGTGTAAAAATGCTATTGAAAAGTCCATTCACTATACTTAGAAGCAACTCATAAAACAAACAAAAAATTTACAATTATATCATACTTAAAAATTTTTCAAAGGAGTACTTACCACAGTCTACCTTCACTAAAATTAGTGAACAAAATTTACATTTGGGAGGTTCATGAGGCAATGGTTACGTATGAATTTCTTTGAACCTGTAGCTTTGGTGTGACCCATCAAAGAGTCATAAAGACAATATGGTTGAACTTATCTTCATCCAAAAATATCTACCTCTATACTGTTAAGATTTCATAAAAAGGCAAGAATCTCAAAATGACTTGAAGTACTAAACTATCAAAATTTTACCACACCTAGACTAATTCTAAAATTTGTCTTTAATTTGGGGATTACACCCCAGAGTTCTGGGAAACTTGTCTCAGCTCTGAACTATGAAATTTTTCTCAGAAGTGTTCCAGGGACCCAGGGCTTGAACTGAGGTCTCCTGGAAACATGCAAAATATTCTACATCAAAATTCTAGCTTCTATAACATTTCCCTTTTTATCATACTTAAAATGTATTGATAAGTTTTATGCAAGATACAGTAGCATACTTATGGAATTTAAAATACCTATTTTACGAGTCTAGAAGAATGTGTGAATTTTAAGCAACAACTCAAGTTTTCTTCATTTATTTATTCTCTTTTTTGCACTCAAACAATGAAGGCTGACTTGAGCTGCCATATCAACTTGAAAATTGATGTCTAAGGGAGACAGAGCATTTGTGAAAGAAAAACTGCTTTGCTTGAACATGGCCACATAGTTAAAATTATTTTCTCAGTCTCAAGTTTAAAAATACATTTCTCCAAGGCATTTCTCCTATGGAAAATAGGTCTAAAACATTTGCTTTTCTTTTAAATATTTAAAATATAGGGGTCTGAGCGATGGTGCTAGAGGTAAGGCCTTGCAAGCGCTAACCTAGGACAGACCACTATTTGATCCCCTGGGGTTCCATATGGTTCCCCAAGCTAGGAGCTATTTCTGAGTGCATAGCCAGGACTAACCCCTGAGCTTCAAATGGGTGTCTCCCAGCAAAAAAAAAAAAAAAAAACAAAAATTATTAAAATATAGTATCCTAAAAATAATAAAAATAGAAATTTCAGGGAAGTTTTTATTCAGAATTCAGATAGAAAACCCTAAATTCCAGAAATATCTTATTAATTATGTTGTACGCCCCAAGTAAATTTGCAAAGAGTTCATACATAGGAAACAATGAAGTGAGCCACTCCCACAGGCCAAGTTCTGGAAAAGACTCATTGGAGGCTGAGTTAGATAATAATTTGTTTAAATAATTCCACTTAGCATTCTTTCCGCTCTATAGAGTGTCTGAGAGCATCAGAAATCTACTCCTTGAAATTATCAAAGATACAAATTCAAGAATTTCTATCATGGATAGGAGGGTTCTCCTACCTTTTTTTTTCCTACATTTGTCTATTAACCAATGCCAAAATCTGTCCATTACAGAAAATAAACCATGAGTTACACATATGCAATATTTATATAAACTGTCTGCACTTTCATTTAAAATACTTTAATTTTACTATTTCTTAGAAAACATAACTTTGCAGATAAAGATGTAACTTCTTCCACTCAATGTTAAGAGCAAAGTATATAAAATACTTATTAAATTCAGACTATATTAAAATAGAATCACTTTTCTTATTTTAAATCTAATATTCCAGAAGTTAAAATAGGAGCATTATATGGGAAATTATTTCCATCCATTTCCTATAAAATTCACTTATGTATGTGATATAACTTACAAAACATAATATTCTACAGAGAAAAGAAAGTGCGTGGGTTTCAATGTACCAGAAACTCTTCATTATTGCAGGCAAAGTCGCTTAGGACTTTATCTCTAGATACCTTTTCTTCCTCAGAGATTTCAACACTGCAGTTTAAGGCAGAATAGCTAATTCTAAGAAAATTAGAATTCTACAGTTAGAAGGGTTCTTTTGTGAAATTCCTTTTAATTACCTGAAAAAATTGAATATGTTTTAAAATATTTTATTATAGAATATATACTGACTTACTTTCATTTCTAAAATTGGTCATTGTAAAACTCTAATTCATTTCATTTTCCCACATGCAATAACTGCCTAAACTAGTTTTCCCTTCTTTATTCAAATCTCCTCACACTAATATCAGGAAAGTCTTAGATCAAAGAGGATCTGAATTTTTTTTATATTTCCAAACTGCCTCACTGCTCTCTGCTTTCAGCATAGGTTGATTTTTATGCATGCCATTCTAAACAACAGGTAGTGATCTAAAAATGGTCTCTATCATAAAATTGGGTGTGGTGAGATCATGGCATATTTACTTTTATTTTTTTCTATTTTTTGTTTTTTTTTTGGTTTTGGGGGCCACACCCTTTTGATGCTCAGGGGTTTCTTGGCTAAGCGTTCAGAAATTGCCCCTGGCTTGGGGGGACCATATGGGACGCTGGGGGATCGAATCGCGGTCCTTTCTTGGCTAGCCCTTGCAAGGCAGACACCTTACCTCTAGTGCCACCTCTCGGGCCCCGACATACTTACTGTGTCCTCTGGATATTAAGTTGTTTGCCATACAAAAGTTATGGATGATTTCAGAAAATTGATAAATGAATGAAAATGAAAGGATAACTTTATGAAATATTCTTTTTGCACACAACTAGTCAAGAAATGAAAGAGGCACAGTGGTGGTTTTTTGTATAACTTGAAGTACAGATAAAAATACGCTTCTAAATGTTTTCTTTAGAGATTTTCAATTTTATCATAATTGTTTATGTTGATACATATTTTTCTTATATACTAATATTTCAGAAACAGGGAGTTGAGAGCTATTACATTTCTTGCAGGAGGTCAAAGCTAGTTCAAATCCCATCACCACCAGGAGTGATTCCAGAACACATAGCCTGAAGTAATTCCTGAACAGAGAAGGTATGACTCCCCACAAAAAAAAAAAAAAAAAAATGAGAGAAAGACTGAAGTGTTTTGAAATGAAAGTCTCACTCTTGTCCCTCAAAATAAAAATTTTACAAATTGAAAATCTCAAAGACTAACAGAGATTGAGGCAAACATCCATCTATGAATCTACTTTAATATAGTGGTTAAAGAATATCTAGCAAAGTGGTCTTGGAAATTAAAAAATACACACACACATATATCATGCATTCTTAACCTGGAATAATACTCACTCTGATAATACCTGATTTAGTAATTGTATCAATCAATTTTTTAGGGAATTTACAGCCAGTTTCTCAATCTTTCTTTGACCTTAAGGATAGAAATGGTATTTTTACAAATTTTCAGCTTATTCTAATGTAATTTAGCTAAGTGTTAGATGTAATGGTAGTTTCAAATGGCAGTGGTCTTGCTATGAACTGAGTCCTAACTTAGGAATTATTTTAGGTAGTTCTGACTGGCTTTCTAAATTGATTAATGGGCATAAGATTGACAGGAATGACTCACAGATGGAGGTAACTATTGAAATGATCAGTCACATATCACTGATGGGCTTCAGTCTCAGTGACTTCCCAGAATCCACTGATGAAGGACAGTGCTCATCATTCTTCATTGGATTGTGTCTAAGTGTAAAAGGAAGCTCTAGAAGCTGCATGAAAGGTTGGAGGTCTCTGGATATTGTAAGCTGGATATTTCCCTGCTCCTGTGTGGATTTACTGTTGAAACCAATGATGAGTTTTGTTGTATAAGTATGGTCCTGAGGAGCTTGAATGCTAGCACAGTAAATAGCTGCATTTGCCTTATATGTAGCTCACCCGGTCTTGACCCTCAGCATCCTACTATATACTCCACGAAGAGTGACTCCTCACTGCTGAGTCAGGAGTAACTCCTGACACTGCTGGGTGTGGGACCAAAACACAGATAAATAAACAAAAATAGATACTTACCTGGCAAGGGCGATTCCATGATCAAGAAGGTGGTTTCCCCAGGGTGAGGCTCACCCATTGCACTCCGGTCATGGTGACCCCCAATTTCCCCAAATGTGAGAAACTCGACTGCACAATTTGTGATAGTGAAGGTCTGTGTGCTCGCTCTCCCCTAAAAAAAATGAGCCTGAAAGTCTGCTTTGGTACTTGATTCCTTTGATCACAAAACAAAATAAAACCAGGTAAATCATTATAATCTTGTTTATTAGATAGAAGAATTTTTAATATGTCAAAACTTTTGAGAAATAAGAAAATAATTAGAATAAATTTCTTATATAAGCATACCAAGAATCCAAGTTAGGAAACCCTTAAAGAACAGCATCATTTGTAATAGAGAATCAATGCAATTTTTATTTTTCTATATGCGTATTTAGATATAATAAGAAAAGTTAAACTCTGGGCCCGGAGAGTTAGCACAGTGGTGTTTGCCTTGCAAGCAGCCGATCCAGGACCAAAGGTGGTTGGTTCGAATCCCGGTGTCCCATATGGTCCCCCGTGCCTGCCAGGAGCTATTTCTGAGCAGACAGCTAGGAGTCACCCCTGAGCAACGCTGGGTGTGGCCCAAAAACAAACAAACAAACAAAAAATAAAAATAAATAAAGAAAGAAAAGTTAAACTCAGTTGTATCCATTAAAATAACCCATATTTTAGGTAAAATTAATAAAAATAGAGTGGTTCAGAGATAGTAAAGTAACTAGATCATTTGCTTTGAATGTAATTTCCTAGGGTTTTATTGAAATATCCAGATGGGCTCCAAGCTTGCTAGGAGTAATTCGAAATGCAAAGCTATGAGCATGCCATGAGAATAGTCAAGTATGACTCCAAACAAACAAAAAAAAATGAAATGAAGAGTCAAAGAATCAGCATTGCTTGGGGTTGATTATATTTGTAGATTAAAGCTGAGTCAAGAATTGCATCTAAGTGAAAAATGTGAGACAATGACAGAGGCAAAAATGTTTAATAAAAACAAATTTGGAATTCGGTAGAAAAAGTTAGAAAAGGTTAGAGATTAGTTACAGAATGAAAAGGTCTGGGCACATTCACTGAAGAGAATGATAGTTATATGGACACTTAAAAAATCAAGGGGGAGGGGGGGGCAAAGCAGTGGTGCAAGCAGTAGGACATCTGTCTTGCATGAGCTAACCATTTGGTCTCCCAAGCCAGAAGCAATTTCTGAGCACATAGCCAGGAGTAACTACTGAGAATCACCAGGTGTGGTCCAATCCCCTCCCCAAATTAAGGTAGGATTAAAATCAAAGAACATGCAGCAATAATTAAATAATAAAACCCTTGCTTGGGTAGAACCATTGAAGCATTGAACCTTGATAGTTACAAAATTGCCCCAAGTTTTTCTTCTTGTGGTTCCAGGTAACATACTCTGTGTCTAGCAGATAGTAGCCAATGAGATCACTGGATTTCAAGAGCTAGACTTGATTGCTTCATGTTACTTATCAAGTTTCTTCCTTCCAGGAAAACAAAATCTCGATAAATTGTCAAAAGTTTTGTGGGGAATTTGCCAAAGAAAAAAAGAAAAGGTAAAAAGAAAAAATGTTACCTTAGCCTGGCAACTACCTGCCAAACTACCTTAAAAACAAAATGGCAGTGGTCTGGCCAGAATGGGTATCACTGAGTTTCTTTTCCAGTCTAATCTGTTGCTATTGTTTCAAAACCATTTCACATACACTATTGAGGTAAGTTTATAACTTGAAATATGAACTTGTTTTTGTTGTTGTTTGTTGTTGTGTTTGGGGGCTTATTTTATTTTTTTAGGCTTAAGAACAAAAAATGTAAATGTTTTTTTAAAAAGTTTTAGAAATCTATGTTTTCAAACATGCTGGTAGTTAATTTAGTTATCTTTAGTTGCTGGTTTTAAAAAGCTTTTAAATTTATTTAGAGTTTGTTCCACTTACAGTACATTCCTGGGATGTATGTAGTAAATAAAGCTTTCTTTAAAAGAAAAAAGCAAAAAGGCCATAAGAGCCTTTGGGTATCCCAAAGGTTTGAGGCTTGGGCATCCCAAGTACATTATTAAAATTCTAAGAGTATAGAAACTGTGAGTGCTAAATTAAGTACGAATTTCAAAGGCACCTGCTGTCCTAACCCATGTGTGAAGATCAAAGGTGCAGTTGTCATTTATATCAATTTCCAGTCAAAAATTTAGAGTTGTGTGTACTTAAAAAAATTATTGATTTTTGGCAAAAAAGCAAGATATTAGCAGCAGTTTGCTTGATCTATTTTGAATATATTAATGAATTGATTTGGACTTATAACTTAGAATTGATACAAATTTCATTAGCAATCTGCAAATTTCTATTAGGGAGAAAGAAAAAGTTTCCAGTCCACCACCTTGTTCCCAATAGTTCAATGATTATTTAAAAAAGAAATAAGCAAAATATCTGAGAAAAATAATTAACGACATGATTAAATTTTCCTTCTAGATAAATCAGGATAATAAAACTTATCAACACATTGTTCCATTATCCTGAAAAGTTCCTTATCCTTGAGTCCATCAGCAACAGACATTCTCGTAGGGTACTTGATGGAAAGAGAAGAAAATGGTACAGAGATTTCAAAGTCAACCTTCAGGGGGATCCAACCCCTACCACAATGCCAACTACCACAATGTAAACAGACAACAGTGACTCATAAGTATCTATTACTTAGACCAAGAAGTCTATAGAGCAAACTTCTCTGTAACAAAAATGGTACCAGAAACTAGGTTCTGTCTAAAATGGTTTGAATGCACTTTCAGTTGATTATAGTTGTACTACATTTTTACATAAGGTCCTCAAATGCTCCCTGGACCTAATATTTTAATTTAATTTATATTTAAGTGTGTTGAGGAAAATGAAAATTCGAACTTCGTTGAGCAATACCATGTTCTCAGTAAGCATGGAAGAGACATTCAGTATATATTTAGTCATTTGTAGTAATCAAAGGGATCCTTCTTATGGATACTATATTGAAAGAACAGATTTTCATGGGAGATAATAATAATATCAACTCATGACTCTGTGTTCATGTTGCATTTGTAAAATGATTGTTTGGGAGGCCATAGTTAAGGCCAATTGGCCATAGTCAATCCTAGTTTAATTTCAGACAATTTTTCTGGTACTTCAAACACTGCCAGTATAAATGGATACTGAGTAATGTATATTGCCCCCCCCCACAAACACAATAGACTTTTAAAACCCTTGACAATATTTGCATTTATTTCCACAATATTAGCTGCCTATAAACACCAGATGAGAGTGGAATGAGTTTTGACTCCTTGATGGGCTAAAGCAAATGGAGATCCAGCAGCCCATTGGGAAAAGAAAATGGGTACATCCAGACATTTAAGGTGTATTAATTTTTTAAAAGCATGTTATATTATAAAGTAAAACAGAAGAAAATATCAGTCTACATTTTAATATGCTTGCTTATGAGTTTACTTTTTGTCATGTGAAAATTATATTAGCCAAAACAAATGCCTTGACTATTCAATTTATTGTTTCAAACTACAATTTCAAGATGTTAAATGATGAGAATGTTCTTAAATGTGTAAAAACTTCTGATAAAGTCCTGAACACGTTTTTCTACTATGCAGAATTTTAGGATATTATAAATAATATTGAAGTATTTGACCTGTGTATTATCTCTGAGTGTCTAGATTTTCTTCAGCTTGGTCAAATCGTTGAGTACAATTGTGGGATAACAAAGTGTTAATCTACTTTTGAAAAGCTAAATATCAGTTTTCTATACAAGTTCTTTAAAACTGTAGAAAGATATTTTTTCTGATTTCTTAATTTCTTTTACTTTTTGTCATGAGCTCTTGTGTTTTTCTTTCAAGTGTTTTATTCTTAGGAGTTTTGTGAATCCCTTAAAACTGACATTTTCATTATTATAAAACTTGTATATTAAATTCTGGTGATCCCTTTCTATAAATTTTGCCTTATATCAACTGAACTATTTCTACTTACTGCCCTTTTACTAGAATTTGCAGTTTTTCCATGTCTTTCATTTTAACATCTCTATGACACATAAATAAAACCTTATCATTTATCAGTCCAAAGGTTTCTGACTTTTAAATTATGCACTAGCTCTAGTCATATGTAATGACATTATCTACTCAGCTTTGTTTATGGCTGCTCACTTTCCATTTCAACTTGGCCCTTGTATTACTATTTTCTTTGTTCCTTTTCTGGCTCTCTTTTTGGCATATTGCCTATACTGTGGGTTTATTTTTTTAGTGATTGCTCCAGGCTTGACAATATGCAATTTTAACTTTTCATGCACTGCTTTCAAATGACATTGGCATGCTGTATGAGAAATTTTCCATCAACTGTCCCAAGCATTCATTGAGCCATTTAAAATATATTTTTAACCTTAATATCAAGAGCTACACATTATTAATATGTTCTCCTTAAGGAACAATTATTTTTAAATAATTTATTTTAATATTCATCCCAGGACATATCTGCAGTGACAATGTTTAATCTTTCACAATCACCTTTCTGATATATTAGAAGAGTCACACTAAAATTTCTTCTTAAGTAAGGTTTTTATCTCTGCTTTATACCCAATAGAAAGTTGCACAAATTCTAATCAGCTCATCCATATTTATTTTAACTAAATGGTCAATACAGAATAAAATGGAAAAATAATTCTCCCCTATTTTTCCTATTAGAGCTTTTCTTAACTAAATATAAATTCATTAAAAATAAATTTTATACATGATTATAAGGAAGTCTGTTATAGTTCTATATACAATGTATACTAATAGGTAAGTATCAGGCTTGTAATCTTGTTTACAGCTTCATTACCAAACAGCATTTGATTCACTGTGTGCTAAAAATTCCAGAACTCTTGCTACCCCATGCATTAAATATCATTCCCAAGTTTTAAGAGTGTGTGTCTTTGCCTGTGTGTGTGTGTGTGTGTGTGTGTGTGTGTGTGTAATATTTTTCTTCTTTGGCCTTTTGAAACATATTGTCTCTGACCCAACAAATCAAGACACAGTCCATGGTGCACTAGGATATAATTTGGGTTCAGGGTATATCTGAAGGCATAAACAAGTTGGAAACAAAGCAAATCTGCATCTGTGCACAACTGTAAGATCTTACCTGGTCTACTATGGCAGACCATAAAATATGCAAGTTATTGGTGGTCTTTTTGGATCTTTAACTGAACTTGAATTCTGCACAAACATTGCCATCCAACTTGGTCTCTGAAATTGTCTTATGTTTGAGGTGCACAATGAAGGAAGTTGTTATTTCATTCTAGTTTAAAATAATAGTCAAACATTTTTAATCACAAGACACTATTAATTCAGAAATTATTTTAGGAAGGAAAGAGGGCAGAAGACTAAAGGAGATTCTTGAGAATAAAAATGACTTAATTTATGTCATCACTAACTAATGTGAAAATGGTCAATCGTACTTACACTTTGACTTTCTAATAGATTTTTGACTTTTATAACTATATTTAAGAATCCAGATATCATATTTATTGAATTTTTGTGGAGGGTGGGCTACATCTGACAGTGATCAGTGTTTACTCTTAGCTCTGCATTCTCTCTCTCTCTCTTTCTCTCTCTTTCACCCCTATATAATTATGTAACGTAGCACATTCTAAGTGAAATGGTATTTCCACAGCAATCAATATAATCTTGGGTCTACAGGCTTTATGTTAGTGAATATATACTTATCTAGTTAGGAAAATAATATAATCGCATATTTGTTGAGTGTTCCAATATCTAGTGTTCTAAATATAGCATTTTAATATGAAGCTAGATAATTGTTATTTGCTATCCTCTTGCTTAAATTGTTCAAGAGCAGCAATATTACAGAAGTTTCATTTAAAATAAATCACAGAAGCATTTCTGCCACCTATATTTCTTCAGGATTTCTCCAGTATCTGATCAAGAACATATTATTTACTATAACTATATATATATATATATATATAAAAGAGGTCTTCCAAGTATGTGTGTTTAATCTGCTTTAATGGACAGCATTAAGAAAGGAAAACTATATCTAATGCAGCACAGGGGTCAAGTGGATTCAGGACAGTCAGTGGTGTTAAGGAAGGAGAAGCCAAATATCCAGCCTGTCAGAAACACTGAAATCCTGAGATCCAGACTTCAATAATCAAGTTTAAAGGGTGACTGTCAAGATGACATTATAGGAGGGATAGTTAAGGAAGTTAAGGAAGAGAACCTGGGAACTCTGGTGAAGGAGAATTGACATTAATAGTGGGGCTGGTGCTAAAACATTATACTTCTAAACTCAGCTATGAATAACACTGTAAATCATGATGCTATACATAACTTTAAAATGAAATAAAAAGGAAAAGCAAACAACTACATGCATTATCTTTTTGACATAACAATCCATTCAGAATCTGTCTCTCTCACAAGGAAAGGCAAGAAAATGTTATATAAAAATCATCCACATGCTCCTTTACACAATGTCATGTGAAAGCTAATTTGAAATGAGGAAGTAAAACACAAATAAAAATGCACATTGTGGTAGAGTCCTTGAGCTGGGAGTTCTTCTGGGCTGAATCTGGTATCATGCAACAGTCCACATTTGTTGGGCGGGGAGGGGTGAGAAAAAGGGCCACACAGCATGAGTCAGCGGGGATGTTGGTTATAGTTTCTTGCCGGGCACGAGATGTGTGGCTGAGAGGGTGTACTTTCGCTTTGGGAGCTGGTTGATGGCTTATTGAGGCAGGAGGTTGGTCTTGGTACCTAAGGAATTAAAAATTGAGGGTTAAGAGAGTTAAATAAGGAGGTAAATCATATGATCTTGGGGGGGGTGAAAGGGTTGAAGGATTTCTGAAGGGGGGAGGAGAGATAGTATATAGGAGGAGCTATGTATATTTAGGCATGGATTATTTACTGTTTGGGTTTGGCTCTCAAAGGGGAGTCCACTGTACATGTCTACATAAATACAAACATTAGTTATCTATTCTTAAATTGTTAGAGTCCTGACCCTCTTAGGATGGGTCTGAGCTCTTATGTAATAATTGAATTAAGTAAAGGTAAATAATTAACTTAGATATAGATTAGATTAGAAAGATATCTTTCTTTCTTGTCTTTCTTTTTCTTTCTTTTCTTTTTTATTTTCTTTCTTTCCTTCCTTCCCTTTCTTCCTTTCTTCCTCCTTCCTTTTTCTTTCTTTCTTTCTTTCTTTTCTTTCTTTTCTTTCTTTCTTTCTTTTCTTCTTTCTTTCTTTCTTTCTTTCTTTCTTCTTTCTTTCTTTCTTTCTTTCTTTCTTTCTTTCTTTCTTTCTTTCTTTCTTTCTTTCTTTCTTTCTTTCTTTCTTTCCTTTCTTTCTTGTTCTGCCTCATAAATTGAGGGGGGGGTTAAATGGGTGATACCAGAACCAAACAGTCGTATGAACAATGAGTAGAAATAAAAAAGGATCAATCACCAAACCCAAAGTCAATGACAACAGAATCGATATCCAACCTTCAACAAGCTATATACAGAGAGAACCAGTTACCCTAGCAGTTTGGGAGGCCAAAAGAGAGGGATGCTGGGAATTGGGGTAGAAAGAGGACAACACTGGTGGTGGGATACTCCTGATTCAATGCCACTATGTACAGCAAATATTACTGTGAAATACTAATAATTCACGTTGGTCACAATAAAAATTATTTACAAAAAGTACAAATGTAATAAACCACATGTAAAAAATGCACATTGTGTAAAGGAATATTTAAAAAAAAATGGACGGACATAAGATAAAATAATCAGAAGATTATTGTGCAAGAGGCTCTATGGGTTATTGCAATGATTGAGGGGATATAAAAGTTAATACAAGAAACTAAGCACTGCAAGCACCAGTGGCTTTAATGAACCAACAGTGGAAGGATGTGATTATCTTGACTCTTCATCAGAGCTGAAAGATTCAAAGATGAGTTATGCCAGCATTCAGCCTTCCCAGAAACAGAAACTAAGATGGTGCCATGTATAAAAGGAACCATTTTATCTGAAGAAAGTTATGTTTTGTGACCAGAAATGGAAAGGGTTTAGGGAGAAAGGAAAAGATTACACTCACTCTCTCTCTCTCTCTCTCTCTCTCTCTCTCTCTCTCTCTCTCTCTCTCTCTCTCTCTCTCTCTCACACACACACACACACACACACACACACTTGCATAGACACAAAAGCACACAGAGAGACATATACATACTCATATACACTCCAAAAGGAAAGGAAGAACTTTTGGATGTAACTGCCCTGAACTCTAGGGCATCTAAGGAAGATTACTAAATGAATACAATGCAGGATTTCTGGGTAAAATCATGCCTTATTGAGCTATCCTTGCTCACTCGTTGGCTGAGAGCAAAACATTGCAACCAATAATTTACTTCAGGCAATCTGAGTGTTATATTTTAGTCTGCCAGCTGAGCCCCTGAGTTTAATAAGTAGCTTAATTCAGAAAGAAAAAGCAGAGGAGACATAAAGGAATAAAATAATAGAGCTGACAGCATTTAAATTGAATTATAGTTCATCACAGTTATTCATGATTGAGTTTGAGGAGTATGATGCTGCAACACCAGTTTCTTCACAGTGTTTACTGCCCTCCAACATGTCCCTAGTTTTCCTTCTTCCCACACCCCTTCAACCCACTAGTTTGTCTCTATGAGATTTTTTCTTTTTCTTTCTTTCTTTCTTTTTCTTTCTTTCTTTCTTTCTTTCTTTCTTTCTTTCTTTCTTTCTTTCTTTCTTTCTTTCTTTCTTTCATTCTTTCTTTTTTCCTTTCTTCCTTCCTTCCTTCCTTCCTTCCTTCCTTCTTCCTTATTTCTTTTTTCCTTCTTCTTTCTTTCTTCTTTCTCTTTCTTTCCTTTCTTCTTTCTTTCTTCTTTCTTTTTCTTCTCTTTCTTTCCTTTCTTTCTTCCTTCATTTATTCTTTCTTTTTTCCTTTCTTTTCACCTTTCTTCTTTTTTCACGTTCTTTTGCTATTTCTTTGTTTTTTCTTTCACTTTTTATTTCTTTTTTTCCCTGCCTTATAGGTACTGTGGCTTATAATATTATTGCTAAAAAATGTGCCTTCTATATACTTGGCATATTACAGAAGGCCCAAGAAGGAACGATCTCTTCTGGATCCTTACCATTTTTGTTCTTAAATTATCATAACTAAAACTGGCAACTTCCTAACTACAAATTGTGCAGGTGAAATATTCTTATCTTGGGTAAATATAAAATCAGACACCACAAAAGTTAGGAAGGAGACAAGGAGCAGTTATTAAGAATAAATTAGATAATTATAGTCATATGATATAATAAAATATTTCTTACTCTTCTTTCTGCTCCCCTCAATATTTTATTTTAAGTAAGATTGTTCAGCTCATACTTAGCAGTAGATCTAAGGGAGACAGAAATTTGAGTGCTACAGTTTGAAATCAAAATACAGAGGTATTAGCCCTGCATTATAGTGTCTTTACTAACCAACCTTATATTTATGAAACTAAAAGCATGACTTAAGATGGTTGAATTTTAGAAGAACATAAATAGAGGACATCAAAGGAACTTGATGCTATGCCCTACTCTTAGGAGTTCACTCCATGAAAGCAATATCTGTTGTAAAATTTGAAATAAAAGCCACAATTATTTAAAAACAGAAATATTTCCACTCAATGGGTCACCACAACCAAGGAAAATGTTTTAGAAAGAAACTCCTGTCACTCTTGGTGAAACCTGAGCTAAAGTTATAGATTTTTATTTGGAAAATTTGTATAACAATAAATTATTATATAAATTTATTATTGGAGCTTGGACATTTGCAGTTCAGTGTGATTTTCTGCATACTGCTTTATATATGCGCATATAAAGAATAACGACTCAAATTTCTGAAGAGTAGAAAGCAATCTATGGGCTCTTTATTCTCATTTCCAAAATAATAATTCTCCCAATTTAAGGTTTTACACACCATTTGATTCATTTATTTCACTTTCATATTATTGGAATGGTAAGATTCAAAAGGAATATTCACTGTCACTTATATCAAATGTTTTAACAGATGGTTAACTTGATTCATAAAAGTTATTAAATATTAGTCACTTGTATATGTAGGAAAAACTAGTAGTATACATATATAATATAATAATGTTTAAAGAGATAAATGTTTTATGATTTTTCATTTATATCTTGTCTAAAAAGTAATAATAATTGGCATCCTATTATTATATATTATGGATATAAATACCCATGCAGGCATCTTTTGTATTGGACATTATGTAGACATCAAAAGATATAACAACTGTGTAACTTAAATCTTGTTTATGCAGTTTATATGGGAATTCGTGAACATATAGGCAAATAAAGCAAAGGGCAAAATCAAGTTCTCAGAAATGTTTATCCAAATGAGTTTTATATAAAATAAAGGGAATTATTAATAAATGACACTTTAAAAATACATGAAAAATGATGGAATGGAAAATTTTACAAAACATTTGAATCTGAAAAGACTCTGGGTTTAAAACACACTTATATTAATTCACTGCTTTGATTTTCCAAATAATTGAAAATGTTTTGTTATGAATAATTATGAACTTTTATTTAATCTATGTAAAATACAGATATTGATGTGCTCACACAAATATGCACACATACATCCTTGGGTTTCCTTATGTGACTTTTCTAACTTAGATATCCAGCATTTTATCCCAGAAAAGATTCAAAATTCTGGGGCTGGAGCAATAGCACAGCAGCTAGGGTGTTTGACTTGCACATAACCAACCTAGATTCAATCCCTAGTATCCCTTTGGTCCACCAAAACTCCCAGGAGTGATTTCTGGGTGCAGACCCAGGAATTAACCCTGAGCATCAGTGGGTGTAGCAAAAAATTGATTAAAAATTCTGAGTGATAGGGGCTGGAGCGGTGGCACAGGGGTAGGGCATTTACCTTGCATGCTCTAACCTAGGAGGGACCACAGTTCAATCCCCCGGCATCCCATCTGGTGACCTAAGCCAAGAGCGATTTTTGAGAACATATCCAGGATTAACTCCTGAGTATCACAAGTGTGGCTTAAAAACTAAATCAAAAAAATAATTCTGAGTGATAAATATTCTTTAGAACACTACATTATCGGCTTTATAAGATGTTAAGTAAAGAGAAAATACATAATGATCAGAAAATTATAGTCACTTAATAAATAAATTACCGGAATTCAAATTTTGTATGCAATTAAGTTGATATTTATAATTTCATGAATCTTTCATAAGCTTTACATATATGTATAATATTTACAATGTTAATAACATATTTCTAAATTTAAAATATCACTTTTAGAAATTATCTGTATATGTGTCTATTGTGTAAAAATATCTATGAAACAAAAGATAAATAGAGCAAAACAATTGATAGTAAAAATGAGAAATCAGGGATGGAGCGATAGCATAGCAGTAAGGCATTTGTCTTGCACATGTCCAACACAGGATGGACCCCGGTTCAAATCTCGGCATCCCATATGGTCTTCTGAGCCGGCCAGGACTGACTTCTGAGGGCAGAGCCAGGAGTAACTCCTGATTGCCACCTGGTGTGATCCCAAAACAAAACAAAACAAAAAAGAATGAGAAATCAGTTCTTCATATTAATTTAAATATTAAGGACATCCCAGACAATACTTGCAAGCTATTTAGGTGTGGTAGATTTCCTATGTTATTAAAGTAAAAGAATCTGAGGGTTATTCTTATGCCTTTATTTGTCCTTGATGCAGAAGAATGAAGAAGTAGTAATTACTCCCAAGGCTGATATGAAACTTAATTGTTTAAAATTATTTAGTTATTGGACTGTAGATGATTCTGACTTTCAAATAATTTGTCTGAGAAAATTAATACAAAATTCTTCCAGCACATAAAAATTATACACTCTCACCTTGCATCAATGATTTTACTTGGGTCTGATCGCATCAAAGAGTAGTTTTTTTAATGTTCTTGTCATTTATTTAAATTTTGTTGGGGCCAGCAATATGAAGTTGAATTATTATGCATTTGCTCTGGGGACAAACTGTCGTTTGGAAGTGAAAATGGGGATATCAATGAAGGGGAGGTCACACATTAGGAATGGGATTGGGGAGACAAAAAAACAGGTAAAGCATTTGCCACAAGTGGATCCAACCTGAGTTCAATCCCTACCTTCACATATGGTTATTCAGGTACTATCAAAGTTGATTCCTGAGCAAAGAACAAAGAATAAACCCTAATCACCACCGAGTGTGAAAAAAACCACCACCAACAACAACAAACATACAAAAACAAATTTCAAAGTATGAGAATAAAGTACCCTTCACTTTTAAAAAGAGTTGACTCAACTCATTGTCATCTTTTTTCTCTGGTGTTTAGAATTTGAGTTTTATTCTTACTATAGAAATTTTAAGTTCCTCTAGATTACTCTAATAAATTGGATGATTGTGTTTGTTATATGAAAGCAAGTAGTGGCTAAATAATTTTAATGTAAATGGCAAATAGAGTTTTCATGAGCCTGACCCTGAATGCAAGAAGCCTATTTATATATGTCATTAAGCAAATATTCCTTGTGCCATTCATAATGGAAGCTATGGATTGATTGATCAGGAACGGAAACACCTTAGTAAAGAATGCAATCATGTTGGCTTAATTCATTTCATGACACAAGGAGGCACACACACCTAAAGCAGTAAAGAGAATTTGGTAAAATGCATCTGTCTTTGTTTAGTATTTTCTGCCTTGTTTACTAATTTAAATCAAATATCTCACAATGGCCATGTTTTTGCTGAATGGAATAAAAAAAATGATCCTTTCACATTAAGACTGGAACAGAAAACATTTTTCCTTAAAGAGCACTCGAAAGACAATCTGCCATTCCTTGGAGCTGCATTTTATTAATTCATTTGACTGGGAAAACAGCAATATATAAATGTTAGTTGTCCATTAGCACATGACAAGCAGGTGCCTCACGCTTTGCCAGCAGAGAGCTGACATTTTTACTAGATCACTCAGATGGAGTGGCACAGTGCATGGGGTAAGTCAAGGAGAAACACCTGCCATCCTCTTTTTCCATTTGCCACTGGAGTATCTGTAAGGGGGAGAAATTGCTAAGATGAAATATCTGTCATAATGGAGACTGAGGCATCTCATATTCAGGTTGATTGAATCTTTTATGGTTACTTTGTGAGAATTTTAAATGTGTAATAGTGTTTCCGTTCACACCAGATTCTGAATAAAATGTGCTTCTGATGAGCTAAAGTGTATTAGCTAGTATTTAGAATGAATTGCAAAACAGGTATATATATATCATATATTTATATATATGTATATGTATATTTACCTCTGTATGGATCAGAATGTTATCATTGAGTCTCATTCTCTTTCTTGGTACTTCTCACAAACACTAGATCTGGTTTAAAAAACAATGTCAGGTTCCAGTAGAAATAAATATTTTGGGAATTATAGGATCTTGGACTTGTATTCTGGCAGTACAACTTTTCTTCCTCTTAGGAGTCCTGTCTTTTGTTGCCTGCTAGTCAGTCAGTAGTGAGGACTGTTTTACAAAATTCATACAACTTTGTGTTGCTCTAGGTGGTTTCATGCAACAGAGGAAATCCACAGTCTCACTCTCCAACTTGGACAGAAAATAAACCAGCAATATATTTATTGACGCCAAAGAAATAGGAGTAAGCTCAAAGTTCTTGGCTTTCCAGTACAACTACCACTTTATGAGATCAAAATGTTTGTTAACCTCATATCTATCACTCTGCCTAACTTTTATTGCCTGTTATCAAGTATATTAGTTTAGGTGAATTCCTTATTGAGAAGAACTCTTTGTTCCCTAAGTTTGGATTTTTCAATCATCACATCTTGCAAGAAGTTTAGAAAATGCACTTTATAGTCTAATGTCCATGGATAGCAACCAAGTATGTGGACAAAAGGATTGATGGTTTATCCCTGGAGAATGAAAGAAGGCAATTACTTAAATTCATTTGATGTGCTACAAAGTGGACTCAATGCAGAGAGAGGGTGAATTTAATTGAGTTCCATCAGCACTTTGGCCCCATCTCTTAAGGACAGGGTCACTTTAGCCAGGGCTCTGAAATGGGTGTCTAAATTGGAAATGCCTCCCAAGCTTTTACAGAGATAAATAGTCCTCACAATAAACAATTCATACTGTTTCCCAGCACAGTGGCTCCATAAATCTGCATGGTTGACAAAGTTCTTTTGAATGACTTGAATCAAAGAATGGGGCAATTGTAAGAAAAAGCCACCCATGATCATCAGCATTAGGATACAATTGCCACATAGGTTTGAATCTAAGGGAGAGACATTTGCTGCTGAAAGGGAACAAGGCCTGTCTGTATTTCTAATGCTCCTATATGTACTGCCCAAGTAGGCTCTGTGAATTTTATTTTCCAAAGATTTCTGCTCCTGAAAACTTAAAGGAATCATTGTGTGTTTGTGTGTAGGTTACATAAAGTAGTGTTGTCCATCAATTCAGCTCAGTAGCCTTTCACCTCTACATGAGTAGATGGAAAAACCCTCTTTATGGAGGGGTGTGTCTGCGGTTTGATTTTTCCCTTTGTGGAATTAGGTAATAATGTTTATGTGTGCACAGGAATCTCTGGAGACGTTGGGAAAGGCAGGCAGGAATGATTTTTCTGTCTTGGTTTTATTATTTTTTATGAATTCTAGTGTCTAATAATTGAGGCCCTGCCCTCACTTCCAGGCTTTCCTAAGTCATGATTTCTAAGCCTGCAGCCAAGCTTCTCAGCACACACGCCCCTCCCTTACTGACTCAGTGCTCATCATGCCTTGAATCTCCACGTTCTCTTTCTGGGCTGAATGTATGCCTGCCGGTCATGTGGGACAATCTCCTGTTCCTAGTGCTTCTGGGTTCTAGAACACCAGTAGTGGCACTTTGTCTCATAGGTGTGATAGAACCAAGTCCCTTTGGGGTCACTGTGGATAAGAGAAATCAAAACATTGGTTGAATAAACTTGCTCCAAAAATTCTCCCTACTTCTTGCCCTGAAGATGCACAAGACATTCATTTTCTTCCCACATGGTTCCTTACTCTGATTACCCAGGGTTCTGGATGAATCTGATCTTCCCTGAGCTCCATGGCATCAGCAAAGCTATTGAGAGAGGGAGCGCAACTCTGCCTACTTCTTAGGAAGCACGAGTCCTGCTGTCCATCCTTGTACTCCTTCTCTTCTGTCCATGAACAATCACCCTCCCCCCAGTCTCATCTCAGTCTACTTCTAGCATCAAGGCTGGGTCAACCCTTCCAGACCATTTTCCATTCTTGTATTATAATTTCTTTGATCCATACTCACCCACCATCATTTCCATCCAGTAAGCATGGAATGTGTTTTCTTTCATCACTCATTAGTATGATAGCTACACAAAGCAGATATTTAAAATCTATTTTTTATTGATAGACTACATAGTGAAATAAAACTGTGTCTATCCCAAATAATTAAATGACTTGGGAATAGTGCTTGCTGCATGCATTCTGAAGTGTAGAGTTGGGCTGTTTTTAATTGGGCTCATACCTCAATTTGTTATTTAATTTCATGACCCTAATGCTCTTTTAGATATATCTATCAAATGAGAGTTTATTCTTTCTAGGATGTATGAAAATTAAAACTTTATTTTACATAAAAATGTTATGATTATATATAAAATATATGCAATACAACACTGTATTTTCCCTTGGTGAGCTATATTGACAATTTTAACCGTGATGCAATCTATATTGTTATACGAAAGTCTTAGCTACACTATTCAGTACCGTCAAAATACTCCTCTAGATTTTTACTTGATTATTTATATTCCTCAATATTTCTATTCCTCAAACCCCACAGAAGTTTTCATACCCTGAGACATTTTCAGAGCTCTGCTCATGCTATTCTCTCTCCACTTAGTGGAGGCATGATTTAATATTACCTCTGCTATTACTTATTCCTTAAAAGGTAGTTACAACGAGTATCTTTTTATTTTAGGAATATATTCTTTTTTTACAAAGTCCACCACAAACTATCTTACCATAGAAACTATCACCTAGTTCCCTGTATTGCAAAAAAGAGAACAATCTTGAACATAATAAAGAGAAAATTATAAAAAAAAATATCAGACGATATGGTTCACTCACCTAATGCTAACTTCTGACTCTGTCACTTAGATTGTATGAGCTTTGAAAATCATTATATAACCCTGAGATGGTCTGTTTGTTTTTTTGGGTTTGTTTTTGTTGTTTTTTTTTTATAAATTTATTCCCATCACCTGAAAACATGATAATCAATATTAAACTGTGTGAACCACTGCCATATATCTAATGCACAATAAATTATGTTGCCTTCCATTCTATTGTTACAGAATATTGGTGAAAAGCAGGGTGTTTTTATCTATTAGAGAAAGTGTGATATTTAGGGATCTTGGTATGCTGTTTCAGTAATCAATTGTAGCTAAAGAAAAATGTATTGCTGCATGTTTTGGTGATGTAAAATTACATGGCATTCATTATTTTTTAAAAGATCAAGTATGCTGAAAGAGGAGAGGTTTTATTATAAATATTTGTAAAATTTACTTTTATGTGGGGACATCTAATTGTGTGCAAAGAAAAGAAATAAGTCTTCGTCTTTCATATTTTCGGTGTTAACCTTTTCTGCTAGAAAATCTCTTGCAAGACACAGCCTCTTCTGCAGCAGGTGTGGTTTTAATGATGCTTTGATGCCATATGTCAAATCTCACTTGCTGTGCAGAGTGACATTTCTTTTAAAAGCTCCTAGCAATGGAAATGCGAGTTGTTGGTGGGCATCTCAGACAACACAAACAATGCTGGCAGCCTGCATATTTCTATCCTAGTTCTTTGAAAGGATGCAGAGGAGATGCCCTATTTCTGCTACATTGGCTTTGAAAGCTATGGTTTCTGTATTCTCAGCACTGGAATGGAAGATGTTGTCTTAGCCAACAATGTCTCTAAATGGCATCTTCCTCCAATTTCCAAATAATCATCCTACATAGTTTTGTCAATTACCACATGTGTCCAAAATAGCAGTATATATGAATCATAGGGTTTCATCTGGAAATTAAAAATACATAGTCATGCCTTGTGTTTCATACCAGAATAGACATTTGTCACATTTTACTCAACAAACTCTTGGGAAATCATAGGCGAAGTAAGAAGAGTTTAAAATTCAATCTAGTTGGACATTTCTCTTGAATCGGTGACAGAGGGAGGAAAGATTTCAAAGAAATCTTCTCAGATCATTAATGCAACTTTGATGAAGCAAATTGAAAATTCATTTAAAATGTTCCCACTTTAAAATGTCAAACTGGGCTGGATTATCCTGAAATCCGAAGTATATTTTCTAAATGGGAGTAAAAATATGAAAGACTATCCAAAATATTCTTCAGAAGTTCTCTCAGAAAAGTCCCACAGGATTAAAACTCTCTGGAGAAAGAATAATTGCTAAGAGTCCAGATTTTAGCCAAACAAAATGGGTGTTGCCTATTATGCAAGTAGGTGGCCACAAAATAAGTCTTATATTTCTCAGTTGCCTATAAATGCTATTGAAGGATGCTATAAAGTATATTTTTTCATGAGAATTAAATAAAATTTAACCATATAGGATTCTATCATGAGGTAGTGTGTCATTATTCATTGAAAATGCATAAAATGATAAAATTTCATTATAAAAGAGGTGTGCCAAAACTTTGCGAAACATATATAGTAAAAAATAGAGATAGACACTATTCATAAGGACATGTAATTTTCATAAAATTACTTTGGTTTGGTTTTGCATATATATACACATATTAATGCTTACTATTTTATACTTTTTATACTATATTTTATACTTCCTATTTTATACTTACTCTTTTATACTTTATTCAGTATATTATTAATCAGAGTTCAATATTTTTATGCTTGATTAACAATCTAGTACATTGGAATATCTTGGTAAAACTAAAATGCTAGCACATTCAATATGATTACAATCAATATAGTATATATTAAATTAATTACTTAGTATGTTATGATATTTGTATGTATCAACATTGGTACCAAAAGTTCTAAAGAGAAATAGAAAATCAAATGCAGCACCATTTTTATTTTCAAATAACATGATTTATATTAGGAAGATGAGGAGAGATGAAAAGAGATCCAAAAAAAAATTTTGTCATAAGCATAATTACCACTTACTTGAGAGTATATGTCTGTAGCTGAAAATTATACTCCAAACACACTACATTTTATAAATTAGTTTAATTAGTAAAAATAAATTAAACAAGTCAATAGGGATAAATCAAACAAATATCTGTTATATATGAACCCTGGTGTATTAATCTTCCCATAAATCATACTGGCTCAGAGAGGCTAAGTAGGTTATCTAGAACCTTTCATTTATGCTCTTTTATTTATGCGCCCTTCTCAACAATTAAATATAAACACTCTGTCAATAAACTTTTTGAAAATAAAAAGTGAGAAATGTTTTATCTTTTCCAAATCTTTAATATTGTTCATAAGCAAAAATATGCTAAAATCTCAATGTAATTTCCACTATATCCCATACACAATCTGTTTTCCAACAGAAAACTGCCCAACCACACATAAAGAAAACCTTTGTGTTCGGAAAAACTGGAAGTCCAATTCTATCTTTCAGCCACTTAACTTCTTGCATTTAATTCGGGAAGCATTTATATAAGTTGGATTTATTTTGTTGTTGTTTAATTTTACAATGATACTAATATTTCTGTTTTCTGCTTGCTGTGCTGCTATGTTCTGCCCAAACTGAATTGAGTTTTCAGTGATGCTCTCATGAAATCTATAATAAATGTTATTTAATTAAAATATTTTAAATGAAGTAACATGGTTAATAACAACATTAATATTTATGTCTCAGTGGGTCAGAATTATAGTACAGTGGATAGCATGCCTGCCTCATATGCAGTTGATCCAGGTTCACTCCTCAGCATCTTATATGATCCCCAATCCCTCTGAACACAGAGCCAGGAGTAAGGCCTGAGCACCACTGAATATAGAAACATTTCTCTATGGAAACTAAAACTTCCCAAATAAACAAAGTGTTTCTCTAAGGAAAAGCATATATGAGACACTGTTTTCCTTGGCTTTATACTATAGAGCTATAATAATAAAAACAGTGTGGTACAAGCAAAGTCCATGACCAGAATAACAGAATATAAATGCCAACAGTAAACCCTCAGATATTTGGACAGGTAATTTATCACAAGGAAAAAATTAGTGTAAAATGGAGAAAGAAAAGCCTCATCATCAAATGGTGTTGAACAAAGAAACTTACACCATACAAAAAGTTCGTGTAAAAATGGAGTAAAAACCCCATTTCAAAGTCTGAATAAATAAAATATGCCAAAGAAAATGTTCATAGAACTCCACATGTTGATTTCACTTTTGCCTTTCACGATTGGACCCATGGAATATAAGAGTATAAAAATGTTTTTAAATGTCTGCCAACAGAGGCAGACAGAGGGAAGACAAGGGAAGGGCAGGAGGGAAACAAGGGCCTATGGTGGTAGGAAATGTGCACTGGTGAATGGTGTTGGATATTGTATGACTGAAAATCATGAACAATTTTGTAATTGTATCCTATGGTGGTTCAATTAAAGAATTTACTTTAAAAATGGCTTTAAGAGAGATAAGTCAAATTCATATGACAAGGGGTTATGCAATCAGATGTTATTTATATTTGCAGTCTTAATCCCAGCAATAATTCCTTTTAACAGATATGAATAAACAGTTGCTATCATAACCATGTCTCTCTTTTCCCCCTATTCCCTTTCACCCAATTCCCCAACTGATAGAAAATGAAACAGAAAAATTTAGAAAAGTATACTTAAGAAAAATAGGTTTTAGGGTTGCTCCTCAGCTATCCCCAAAGCTGTACAGGATTAAGATTCTTTTTTTCTATGACATAATCACAGCCACCATCAATCCACAGCCAGATCCCCTTATGGAATATTTTCATTGGATTTTTGTGGTTGGTTCGGATGATTGCCTTGTACTAGTGAACAGTCAAGCTGTCAAAAATTGCACTGCAATAAAAAGGAGCAAAGAACTGGGCAGTATTCCTGGAAAGGACAAGCCAACTGGAAGGGATTGGGCTAAAGACAGAACCCAGAGGAAAGGAGCCAGTTACCTGCACTGACCTGGCCAAACCTGTTGAATGAGTGAGTTCATCAATAATTCAGATATTGCTTCTCTCTGGGCAATGTATTGTTTGAAAATGCTCTCTCTTTTCTGAAAAGCGTTGCAGGCCCTTCTGTAGGGGAGGTGAACACACAGCAACTATTTACAAGAAAGCAAACAAATCAGTCTAGCAAATGATGGATAAAAGAGTGTGGTTTTCCTGACATTGGTAGGAAAAAAAGAGCATCTAAAATGTTTCACCTTGACACTTAAATTAAATCAGCAATAAAGCAAGAAAAGAACACCTTTGTGGAGACTGTGAAAGACAGTTTGGAATAGGAAAAGCGGGCATCATTTTTCCTTATCTTTTATGCATGCTTTAGGCCATGAACTGATAGACCTTTATCTAGAATTTAAAAGATTCATGATTGAATTCAAAAGAAAGTGAATCGTTGGTCTCTATCAAGTGGTACTTACTCATCACTAGCCAAAGTTATTTTGATAACATTTTGATATCAATTCTGAAGGATCTTCCTTCACTCCATTATTGTGAATGTTTACCAGTGCATTCACTGCATTTCCTTCTACAAGACCGTATCTGTGGTTTCTCTTCTAAGATTGCAATACTATTTAGAGAATCATCTAGAGACACTATTTGTATGACTTTTGAAGGGGAGAATAAATGTCAGTTTCTCAGAGACATCCTCAATAAAGGTCCAGTGTAAGGGAATGCAGTGAACACAATTTGAAACATACAGCCAGAAGTAAGTCCTGAGCAATGCCAAGTGTGGTGCCAAACCTCAAAATAAATACATACTTAAATAAAATTAAAAAGTAACTTGGCCAGAGAAAAAGCTGAGTGCCTACTTCACATGTGTCAGGCCCTGGATTTGAGTCCCGGGAACACAAAATTAAAGGATAAAATTAAAAAGTAAATAATGTTTATACATGGATATTTTTTAAATCAAACAACACATTTCAAATATATGAAACCTTTTTTTAAAAAAATATTCTATGTATGAAAAATATCTTTAAACTAATTACATTTTTGTCTATATTGTCCATTTTATATTCTGTTTAGTTGGTGGGTTAGGATGTCCACACCTAGCAGTGTATGGACATTGGCTACTCCTGGGTTGATGTTGAAGAGTTACTAAAGGCAGTGCTTTAAGGCACCTCAGGGCATTGGGGACAAGCCATTACACTCCCCAGCCCTTTTCATGTTTTTGCTTGTTTGCTTGCTTTGTTTTGTTTTGTTGCTTTTAGGCCACATCTGGTAATGCTCAGGGGTTACTCCTGGCTCTGGACTCAGGAATCATAACTGGTGGAACTCAGGAGATGAAATGGGATCAAACCTAAGTTGGCTACATTCAAGGTAAGCACCCTACCCACAGTACTATTGCTCCAGCCCCCTTTTAATGTTATTTTGATTGTCTGACTTTCTAGAAACTCCAGTAATTGTAATAATAACTTCAAGATTAATAATAATAATGATACCTGTTATTTTGTCACTATTTCAACATTTTAGAAGTCAATATTGTAAACAATAACTTTAGATATTATTATTCTTAAAATGCTTTATGTCAAATTTTTTCTGAAACTTTCAAGAGATTCATGTATGTAACAAAATGACTCATTGTATAGCCACCTGAACATCACTGAGATACAGCAATTACCAATGGTCTATGTAATTTAATCTATGCTCCCCTGTAATTTAATCTTTACCCTTCTGTTTTCTAATGAAAATTTAAAAGTCCAAGCTCAACTCCACATATACAGCTAAATATAACAATAATCATTTAATATAATAATAATCTATTATTCTACATTTCCAATATAGTTTATAAGATAAGATATAATGCCTATATCATCAAAACATTCAAAATACAAACTGAAAAATAAATTTAAATTATTGTATATGGTAATTTTCTCCTTAAGCTAGTTGTTTATTTTATCAGATAGTTGTCCAATTTATTTATAATTTGTGTTGCATAATGCTGCTGCCTCAATCCTAGGATGTTAGGGTTGTCATGGTTTTTCTTCTACCATTCATTGTTTATTATTTATGTCTTATGCATTTGTATATGCACCATAATTTTATAGTAGATATATGCTTTTTTGTTTGTTTGTTTTGGGGCCACAGCAGTGATGCTCAAGGGTTACTCCTGGTTATGTGCTCAGAAATTGCTCCTGGCTCAGGGACCATATGGAATGCCAGGGACCAAACAAAGGTCTATCCTAGATCAGCCGAGTAAAAGGCAAATGCCCTACCACTGCACTATCACTCTGGTCCTGATATATGCTTTTTTAATTATACAAAGTTTAAAATAAATTGATGAATAAAAATAAAAGTAAAATAATTTTTTGATTCAGAAACCATAAATGTGTCTCATATATTGCTAGACACACTGGGAAAATATTTTGTCCTTATTCAAAAACAGGAAACAAGGCGAATTTTAGTATGTACTATTACATTCCTTTCATTTAAATTACGAACAACACTACTTCATACTTGCTCTACCTGAATGTCTTTGAAGCCTCCATTCTAATGTATGAAATAATAATAAATGCATAAGAAGTCTGAAAAATAAATATTAGTTTGTTCAGTGTTTCAACCATTCCAGGCTGTTGAAGAAGGAAATCAGAGCACAGTCAAAATGCACAACACACTTCAAAACTATGATTTTCTCATATTGTATTTCTGAAACTCCTTTCTGCTTCATAAATTCTTAGAAGTGTAGACAAAGATTTGTAGTTGTTCTCAGTAAATAAAGTAATTCAAGATTACTTCAAATACTATTAACATAAATTTTCATCATTGCCTATTACTATGAGTTTGTGAATGGGTATGTAAAATACCTCAAATCTTCAAGCCTTGTTTTTTAACTACTATTAAAATTAGTATTTGCTGATTTTTTTATATTACTTCTTGGTAATTGCAAAATAATTTACAAGACAATATATCATTTGTTCATGGACATAATTTAGATTTCTCATGTGCTTAATCTCTTTACTTTCTTCTAGTAGTTTTTCTCAGGTTATACTTTAATTATATAAGCTTTGTATTGTAGTATTTATTTTTGATTAAATTACCTTTGAGAAGCTTGAAAAGAAAATATTCTTCAGCTGTTATATAGTTGTTGTTGTTGTTGCTATCCCTGTAGGAAAACACTGATTTCCCCCCTTGTGTTCCTGATAGATACAGGATTCTGTTTTTGTTTACATCTCTGTTGATATTCTGAACTAGAATCTTTGATAATTTCAGCACTGTGGTGGGAATTGTAGCAGCTGCCTCTTCAGACATCAGGGGGTCTGATGAAATCCAAAAGCTGTTGACTACAATGAATTAAATGTGTGTTGTAAAGAGAAAGTGACAATTTTTTATTATAGAAAAATATCCCCTTCTTAGCCGAAACTAGTTAAAACATGTTATAAGTGTGTCAGCAAAAATTCCTGTAAATTATAAAACCGCTATTAAATATTTAAATACATATCATTCTGATACATTATTTTGCAATTATATTTTAGCACAAAGAGACAGCACACAATTTGACTTTTTGAAATGGTCTATAAAGCACTAGTAACACTTTCTGAATTGTCACATCAACCACTTTAATTCAATACCTTTTCCTTTAAAATATTCCCCCCAAATGAGAATTTCCCCCTAAGTATCACTGCACATGTGGGTGTATTCTTTGGTAGTTTTATTCCTCTTGCAAATTTCATCTGCAAAACATTGATTACTTCTCCTTCCATTTAAAGTTGTATGTATTTTTACATGTGTGTGTTATGTGTGTGTGTGTACATTTTTCAATGGATGGTCTACTGGAATAATTGCTTGATCATTAAGGAAAAATCAGTATTCTAAACCCCAAGTCTCTATTTCATATTTCCTATACTCCCATAGCTCAAAATGTTTATCCCTATAATCTTGATCACTATGACATAGCACTTTTTGATGAGTCTCTAAACTTGCAATGTTTCACAATATCAAGTTGGATTTTACTGAGGGTCTTGATAGCATGTCTCCATTATGTATGTTCAGAATCTGCAGACATTTTATCCAGCATGAACAAGCAAGTCATGCAAAGTTGGGAGAACAAATACTATCACTGTACCTTCTCATTGAGTTCTCCCTACATGTATTCTAGGGTCACTGGAGCTTTACCACATACTATCTCTGCCCCTAAGTTCTGTATGTCAGGACCTTAATGAATACTCAATATCTTTCTGACCTAACTTTCTTCCTTCTAGTTCATTTCAAATGGCAACATGTATGAAATGTGATGCTTGGGCATTATATATTTAATGTTGATGACACAATTCTTGAAATGTAAATGAACCCAATAACTTTTCTTTAATTGAAGTGATCTAGCACTCCAATATAATGTCTCATGTGTCTCTTTGAAAAACAACATTTGGGGGCAGGGAAGATAGCATGGAGGTAAGGCGTTTGCCTTTCATGCAGAAGGACCGTGGTTCGAATCCCGCATCCCATATGGTCCCTCGAGCCTGCCAGGAGCGATTTCTGAGCGTAGAGCCAGAAGTAACTCCTAAGCGCTGCCGGGTGTGACCCAAAAACAAAAACAAGAACAACAACAACAAAAAGAAAGAAAAACAACATTTGGGGCTAGAGAGATACCATGGAAGTAAGGCGTTTGCCTTGCATGCAGAAGGACGGTGGCTCAAATCCCGGCATCCTGCGTGGTCCCCTGAGCCTGCCGGGAGTGACTTCTGAGCTTGGAGCCAGGAGTAACCCCTGAGCGCCACCGGGTGTGACCCAAAAACAAAAACATAAACAAAAAAGAAAAACAACATTTATAATGTCTTAAAGTTTACCACTTCAATATAATATACCATCCTTCACCATGTAATGGTTCCCTTTGCTCATCCTGTCTGTAAACCAAGTGGAGATACTAAATTATAGATATAAAGTTTTCTTGATATATCTGCTGGCTCATTATCTGTTGTGTATGTAAATATTTTGGGGGATTACTATGTTGCTCACCCTAAACTGATTAGGTGATTGTGCCCTACCCTAGGGTGTGACCTGGCATTCTGCCCCCACCCTAGGGTAGGACCTGATTCTGCTTCCACCATTGGTTGGTATCTGATCCCACCATTGGGTGGTACCTGACTCTGGAGTATAAAAACAAGGGTCTGTGGAAGTCCGGGGCTTTTGGCTGGCTGGAACTGAATCTGAGTCTTTGGACTTCAGTTTTGTCCATCTGAATAAAGCAAATATTTCCACGAGCCTGATTGTCTGCGAGCTGTTTACCCGCCGTTTCACCTCAGAACCATGGGCTAGACAGGGTGGCAGACGCGTGCTCCGAGCTGGAAGAAAAGGGCCTCATTCTCCATCCCACCATCAGTCAACCTCTTCAGGGGCTGACCTGCTACAATTATCTTCAAATACAAATATAGAAGATTCTCTTTGTTCCTCTATATTTTGAAATTTTCTTCTATTAATTTAGGCTTTTGCCACTTTAAGGTATTCATTGTGTCTAATAGTTTTTGACTGGAGTCTTGGAACTTTCCAGGTAGTATAGAAAGGTCATCTGAATAAACAAATAATAAATGTTGAAATAATAAATTGTGCAGAATGTTAGTCTGTGCTCTGGAGATAAGCTATGGAAACACCACCGAGGAAGGATTAGGGAGTTGGGGAAGCATGAAGAGAGATAGATCATCATTTTAAATATATGATCAGAAAATGGCAAAGCATTATCATTTATTACATATATATATAATGCCACTGGAAAGTTTGGTGTTTGGATTATGCTTTATAGCTATTTTCAAATGTCTGTATTTTATAATTGTACAAAAGTAAAAAGATCACTATAAGCCATAGACAAACAGCATAATTAAATTCTAGATCACATTATTAAATTTGTGCTTGACCATTTCTTGTTTTTTAAACTATATTATCATGTATTTCTGTGTGAAAATAAACAACTTTATTTTTCTATTGAATTTCATTTTAAAGGTAGGCCTGGCATTGCTGAATGAATAAATATGCTGGGAGAAGGAAGCAAAGAGACAATGTTCATTAGTTTCAAGAAATGCACAAAAATACCTCAGTGACACTTTCAAAGCAAAGAAACACATGCCCTTAACTCACTTGGGTGGAAAATAAAGGCATGAATCCAATATTTGGTGGTTATACACTAAACTTTTGATTATATGAATCAAAGACTTGGTTGCTTAAGGTTTAGATCTAGTTTAGATCTAGTTCTGAGATGTTTTCGATTCTGATTCATACAATGTCTGTACCAGAACAAACTCTTTTCACTTCACTTTATAAAATTATCATATCTCTTTGAATAAAACACCATTTATCAATTTCAACCCCCTCCTAAATCTCCCTGATGGGCAATATTTGTGGAAATTGAACAGATAGGACTCAATCATGTCTTAACTTTTAAGGCATTTACATAACATCATATAAATTATGCTTAATCAAAATACATTTGAAATAGGTGTTTGTTTAAATTTATTTTAAAACATTAAAAAGAAAATTATTTTGTTAAATGAATTCTCAAAACTGTAAGAAAAAGATTCTTTGAGTGCAAAGACCAGCTGTTAGGTGAGGTTTATCAAGAAAAATTGTAACAGAGAGAAACTTATAAGTTTATAATTTAAAATATGATATAAATATAGTAAAGCTGTATATACAATAGATTACATCTTTTACAAGATGTTAAAATTGTTAATAGGAAATGCTATAGACTCTCCTTCCAAAACAGCTAAGAATAATTATAGCCACCAAGAAATGAAATTTTTCTTTGCTGACTTCTGTAAATATATAGTAATTACCATTGTGAGGTTCTAGGATAGGCAAAGCCAATACATAAGAGACCTCAGAAAAAATGTGGGCATGACCAGATGATGTACTGACAAAAACTCATCTGTGATGAGGAATAGGGCATCTTGTCATGGCAAAGTTATGATCCAATTCATTGTCTGTGATGAAAATGAGAAGAGGAAAGATAGATGAGGAGGGAAGGAAGAGAAAAGAAGAAATAAGAATAAATTGAGGAGAAAGAGAAAAGAAACCTAAAAATTATATAGCGTTTGAAAAACTCATTTCCTGATGATCAATTTTACTATGATCTTGAGAACTTAATGCAATAATACCAATTGAGCTTCACTAAATTAAAATTTTTGGATCATGCACACTAACAGAGAGAAAAGGTAGCATACAGATGAGAAGGTTTTATGTGTAATTCAGATAACTCACTTGCATTCAGAATATAGAAAAAAATAAAAGAACGGTTAGAGGAAGATATTTCCCCCCAAAAGAACCAGAAACTAGATGAAAAGTTGTGGGAATTCATTCCCAGAAACAGTGATTCCTCAAACTCATTCACTTTACACCAGGATGATGTCAGCCCTGTGTGACAACACAAACACAAATGGTGATTAAAAATCATAAATCAATCAGGAATCAATTAAACACCATGTTTCTTCTCACATATGGGGATATGCATACTGCGAGAGAATTCAAGTGTTTCTCGCCATTTACATTGGTTTAAATCTATCTTTTGTGGAGATGTAGGAATGTAATTATTGATGAAGATCAATGTGAAAATAGAGAACAGATAATTTTTGAAGGGATTAGAGGTTACCTTGTATGAGTAGAAGCTGCTCAAACAGAGAAGTTGATCATAGACCTTAAAAGCATTGTGAGGTATGCCCCCCATTTAAGAGAGTAACATATAATAACGGGCTGGAGAGATAGTACAGCAGTAGCATTTGCCTTGCACACAGCTGACCCAAGATGGATCTGGGTTCAATTCCTGGCATCCCAATGGTCCTCTGAGAAAGGAGTAATTTCTGAGCACAGAGTCAGAAGTAATCCCTGAGTGTGTCTGAGTGTGGCCCCCCAAAAAACAAAAAAATTAATAGTAATATAAAAAATAAAAACCCAATTAAAACTCATCATTGAAACATGTTTGTCAGATCACTTGTCTCTTCACCAAGGAGTAGACAACAGAAGTGGATGTGATGGTTGGATGTGGATCCAAATTCTTATTCTACTAGGCAGTTTTGCCTTCTGCATCCTCCTGAGTCACCAAGTTTTCTAAGCAAGGAAAGGATGAGACTGGTTCCAGCAGACATACCTGCATTATAGGCATTATAATAATGTGGTGCCTCTCAAATTCCTCCCAAACAGTGGCTTCCATCAGTGCCTTCCTGGTGTTCCCTTTAATGCATGGAAATGACCAAAGGATTCAGAGGGAATGGAAGAAGAAGAGGAAGAATTGAGAAGGGGACACTGAGGGCCTTTCTGGCTTAGTTGATGCCCCACTATTTGAAGTGTCTTAAGAATCTGTCTTTAGAATACTTTTCCTTCACCTCTTATCCTTCCTTTGAATCTCCATTGAAGAGGTTTAGGTGATTAAAACCAGCATCTTTGTACAGGTACAGGCCTTCATAGCAAGTTAATATAGTCACATGACAGGGCAAAATGATCCTATTCAGAGAAGTTAAAAAACACGACTGCCTGGCTCTAATGACCTCTAATTTGATTAAGAGACAAATATATAGATGAGTTACTCTGAATCCAATAGATAACTCAGATCTGACTTGAAATGGAATGCACTCTTAGATGTCACTAATGGCTTAATAAATAATTTTAATTAATTTTTATTGTGGCCAAAGTGAATTCTAAGTCTTTCACAGTAATAAGTTAAGGTACATAGTGACAATGAATCGGGCATTCCCACCACCAGTGTTGTCCTGTTCCCAGCATGCATCCCATATGTCCCTCCTTTACCCCAAAGAATATTAATGTAACTGGTCCCCATTTGTACAGCTTGCTGTAGATTGGGTATAGACTCTGTTGTTTCTGACTTTGGGTTTAATGTTTTGATCATTTTTTATTTCCACTAAATGTTTATGCAAGTGTCTGGACATGGTACCATCCATTTTTTCCCCCTCAATTTATGAGGCTGAACAAAATGATTCAAGTAATGTGCTTCTGTTGGAGATATAGGAAAAGAGAAAAGAAAAAAAACTAGGGAGTCCCTCTAGGTGTTATAAATATCAGGTCAAAACCAGGCCACAAAAATGTTGTAGCCTGACATTCTTACCCCAATTGCATAAGCAATATAATATGGCACCATTCCTTTTGGCAAAGGCATACTAAAAGACTGGGGAGGGGGATTTTATGTATAGAAACAAGCTCTGGCAGTGACTGACCATCCAATTTGGAGACCTAGACCTCAGGCATAGAATTGACACAGTTCCCTGCTTAAAAAATAATGTATACTGCTAAATAGACTTCCTCAATAACTATAAATAGGTAGTTGAGAGATATGTTGAACCCAGAAAAGTTATATCGTCAGAGTCAATTTATTTTAATATAGCAAAGAGAAGAGAGAAGTTTTATTGATGTTGAGAAAATTTATTAGGCATGTATAATGATAACTAATTTACTCATGGCTTATTTGAACAGCAAATGTATTTCATATTGCAAATTGTAGATGAATACAGTAATATGCTTACCTAGAGACATTTACTTCAAATAAATATTAAAACAAGTCATTCTAAACTACAAATTACTTAGATTGTTAGAATGAATTGCTTGAGATGTGGACTAATATTAGGGGACTGTAAATTAAAACAATATCACTAAGATATCATCTCATGCCAGTGAGAATGACACCTTTCAAAACAGGTGTCTAAGATATAGCTAAACAGATAGAATATTAGCCTTCCATGTGTTGGCTAACCTAGATTTGATCCCTGGCACCCAAGCTTTGATCCCTGGCACCTTGTATGGCACCCTGATCCCCACAGAGTAATTTTTGAGTACAGATCCAGAAGTAATCCTTGAGACATTGTCCCCAAAATAAAACAGGCAAACAAAGCATCTGGAAACAACCAGTGTTGGCAGGAGTGTGGTCAACAGAAAGCAATAATCCATTGTTGGTGAGAATGCCATGTGGTAAGCCTGTGAAAGCAGTATGAAGGTGTCTGAATATTAGAAATAGCACTTCCATGCAACCCAGCAATAATACTTCTT